>NW_027008523.1:0-91328 GCF_036934945.1 Oncorhynchus masou masou
GGTTCTAGTGGCTGAAGGAAGCTGTGAGGGAGGCTGGTTGTAGTGACTGCAGGAAGCTGTGAGGGAGGCTGGTTCTAGTGACTGAAGGAAGCTGTGAGGGAGTCCAGTAGAGTCTGGTTCTAGTGACTGCAGGAAACTGTGAGGGAGGCCAGCTGAGGCTGGTTCTAGTGACTGAAGGAAGCTATGAGGTAGGTTGGTTCTAGTGACTGAAGGAAGCTGTGAGGGAGGCCAGTAGAGGCTGGTTCTAGTGGCTGAAGGAAGCTGTGAGAGAGGCCAGCTGAGGCTGGTTGTAGTGACTGAAGGAAGATGTGAGGGAGGCCAGTAGAGGCTGGTTCTAGTGACTGAAGGAAGCTATGAGGGAGGCCAGTTGAGACTTGTTCTAGTGACTGAAGGAAGCTGTGAGGGAGGCTGGTTCTAGTGGCTGAAGGAAGCTGGGAGGGAGGCTGGTTGTAGTGACTGAAGGAAGCTGTGAGGGAGGCTGGTTCTAGTGACTGTAGGAAGCTGTGAGGGAGGCCAGCTGAGGCTGGTTCTAGTGACTGAAGGATGCTGTGAGGGAGGCTGGTTCTAGTGGCTGAAGGAAGCTGTGAGGGAGGCCAGTTGAGGCTGGTTCTAGTGACTGAAGGAAGCTGTGAGGGAGGCCAGCTGATACTGTTTCTAGTGACTGAAGGAAGCTGTGAGGGAGGCTGGTTCTAGTGGCTGAAGGAAGCTGGGAGGGAGGCTGGTTGTAGTGACTGAAGGAAGCTGTGAGGGAGGCTGGTTCTAGTGACTGTAGGAAGCTGTGAGGGAGGCCAGCTGAGGCTGGTTCTAGTGACTGAAGGATGCTGTGAGGGAGGCTGGTTCTAGTGGCTGAAGGAAGCTGTGAGGGAGGCCAGTTGAGGCTGGTTCTAGTGGCTGAAGGAAGCTGTGAGGGAGGCTGGTTGTAGTGACTGAAGGAAGCTGTGAGGGAGGCTGGTTGTAGTGACTGAAGGAAGCTGTGAGGGAGGTTGGTTGTAGTGACTGAAGGAAGCTGTGAGGTAGGTTGGTTCTAGTGACTGAAGGAAGCTGTGAGGGAGGCTGGTTGTAGTGACTGAAGGAAGCTGTGAGGGAGGCTGGTTGTAGTGACTGAAGGAAGCTGTGAGGGAGGCTGGTTCTAGTGGCTGAAGGAAGCTGTGAGGGAGGCTGATTCTAGTGACTGAAGGAAGCTGTGAGGGAGGCTGGTTGTAGTGACTGAAGGAAGCTGTGAGGGAGGCTGGTTCTAGTGACTGAAGGAAGCTGTGAGCGAGGCTGGTTCTAGTGGCTGAAGGAAGCTGTGAGGGAGGCTGGTTGTAGTGACTGAAGGAAGCTGTGAGGGAGGCTGGTTCTAGTGGCTGAAGGAAGCTGTGAGGGAGGCTGGTTCTAGTGACCGAAGGAAGCTGTGAGGGAGGCCAGCTGATGCTGGTTCTAGTGACTGAAGGACGCTGTGAGGTAGGTTGGTTCTAGTGACTGAAGGAAGCTGTGAGGGAGGCCAGTAGAGACTTGTTCTAGTGACTGAAGGAAGCTGTGAGGGAGGCTGGTTCTAGTGGCTGAAGGAAGCTGTGAGGGAGGCTGGTTGTAGTGACTGCAGGAAGCTGTGAGGGAGGCTGGTTCTAGTGACTGAAGGAAGCTGTGAGGGAGTCCAGTAGAGTCTGGTTCTAGTGACTGCAGGAAACTGTGAGGGAGGCCAGCTGAGGCTGGTTCTAGTGGCTGAAGGAAGCTGTGAGGGAGGCCAGTAGAGGCTGGTTCTAGTGGCTGAAGGAAGCTGTGAGAGAGGCCAGCTGAGGCTGGTTGTAGTGACTGAAGGAAGATGTGAGGGAGGCCAGTAGAGGCTGGTTCTAGTGACTGAAGGAAGCTATGAGGGAGGCCAGTTGAGACTTGTTCTAGTGACTGAAGGAAGCTGTGAGGGAGGCTGGTTCTAGTGGCTGAAGGAAGCTGGGAGGGAGGCTGGTTGTAGTGACTGAAGGAAGCTGTGAGGGAGGCTGGTTCTAGTGACTGTAGGAAGCTGTGAGGGAGGCCAGCTGAGGCTGGTTCTAGTGACTGAAGGATGCTGTGAGGGAGGCTGGTTCTAGTGGCTGAAGGAAGCTGTGAGGGAGGCCAGTTGAGGCTGGTTCTAGTGACTGAAGGAAGCTGTGAGGGAGGCCAGCTGATACTGTTTCTAGTGACTGAAGGAAGCTGTGAGGGAGGCTGGTTCTAGTGGCTGAAGGAAGCTGGGAGGGAGGCTGGTTGTAGTGACTGAAGGAAGCTGTGAGGGAGGCTGGTTCTAGTGACTGTAGGAAGCTGTGAGGGAGGCCAGCTGAGGCTGGTTCTAGTGACTGAAGGATGCTGTGAGGGAGGCTGGTTCTAGTGGCTGAAGGAAGCTGTGAGGGAGGCCAGTTGAGGCTGGTTCTAGTGGCTGAAGGAAGCTGTGAGGGAGGCCAGTTGAGACTGGTTATAGTGACTGAAGGAGTCTGTGAGGGAGGCCAGCTGAGGCTGGTTCTAGTGACTGAAGGAAGCTGTGAGGGAGGCCAGCTGATACTGTTTCTAGTGACTGAAGGAAGCTGTGAGAGAGGCCAGCTGAGGCTGGTTGTAGTGACTGAAGGAAGATGTGAGGGAGGCCAGTTGAGACTTGTTCCTAGTGGCTGAAGGAAGCTGTGAGGGAGGCTGGTTGTAGTGGCTGAGGGAAGCTTGGGGGGAGGCTGGTTGTAGTTACATTTACATTTAAGTCATTTAGCAGACGCTCTTATCCAGAGCGACTTACAAATTGGTGAATTCACCTTCTGACATCCAGTGGAACAGCCACTTTACAATAGTGCATCTAAATCATTAAGAGGGGGGGTGAGAAGGATTACTTATCCTATCCTAGGTATTCCTTGAAGAGGTGGGGTTTCAGGTGTCTCCGGAAGGTGGTGATTGACTCCGCTGTCCTGGCGTCGTGAGGGAGTTTGTTCCACCATTGGGGGCCAGAGCAGCGAACAGTTTTGACTGGGCTGAGCGGGAAC
Organism: Oncorhynchus masou masou; assembly: GCF_036934945.1. Lineage (NCBI taxonomy): Eukaryota > Metazoa > Chordata > Actinopteri > Salmoniformes > Salmonidae > Oncorhynchus > Oncorhynchus masou. The sequence goes on from NW_027008523.1 coordinate 2,973, forward strand.
TGTACTTCCTCAATGGTAGGGAGGCGAGCAGGCCAGAGGTGGATGAACGCAGTGCCCTTGCTTGGGTGTAGGGCCTGATCAGAGCCTGGAGGTACTGCGGTGCCGTTCCCCTCACAGCTCCGTAGGCAAGCACCATGGTCTTGTAGCGGATGCGAGCTTCAACTGGAAGCCAGTGGAGAGAGCGGAGGAGCGGGGTGACGTGAGAGAACTTGGGAAGGTTGAACACCAGACGGGCTGCGGCGTTCTGGATGAGTTGTAGGGGTTTAATGGCACAGGCAGGGAGCCCAGCCAACAGCGAGTTGCAGTAATCCAGACGGGAGATGACAAGTGCCTGGATTAGGACCTGCGCCGCTTCCTGTGTGAGGCAGGGTCGTACTCTGCGGATGTTGTAGAGCATGAACCTACAGGAACGGGCCACCGCCATGATGTTGGTTGAGAACGACAGGGTGTTGTCTGTAGTGACTGAAGGAAGCTGTGAGGGAGGCTGGTTCTAGTGACCGAAGGAAGCTGTGAGGGAGGCTGGTTCTTGTGGCTGAAGGAAGCTGTGAGGGAGGCTGGTTCTAGTGACTGAAGGAAGCTGTGAGGGAGGCTGGTTCTAGTGACTGCAGGAAGCTGTAAGGGAGACCAGTAGAGAGGCTGGTTCTAGTGACTGAAGGAAGCTGTGAGGGAGGCTGGTTCTAGTGACTGCAGGAAGCTGGGAGGGAGGCCAGTAGAGAGGCTGGTTCTAGTGACTGCAGGAAGCTGGGAGGGAGGCTGGTTCTAGTGACTGCAGGAAGCTGGGAGGGAGGCCAGTAGAGAGGCTGGTTCTAGTGACTGCAGGAAGCTGGGAGGGAGGCTGGTTCTAGTGACTGCAGGAAGCTGGGAGGGAGGCCAGTAGAGAGGCTGGTTCTAGTGACTGCAGGAAGCTGGGAGGGAGGCTGGTTCTAGTGACTGCAGGAAGCTGTGATGGAGGCCAGTAGAGAGGCTGGTTCTAGTGACTGCAGGAAGCTGTGAGGGAGACCAGTAGATGCTAATCAGAGAGAGAATGTGTGAACAGGAAGTTAAAGCAGGGCTCGGTTCCTCTTCGTGTCAGTCTGTTGTGTTGAGCTGCACAGTGGAAGACGTCATCTAGTCTCCACCTCTCTGAAACTGGCACAGGAAGTAGACCTTAACTTAATGCTCCTCGTAGGCCCACGGTCCCGCCCACCTTTACCACGACAACCATTGTGAGATTACGTGATCTCTTTCACTCGCTGACTGCAGACGTTACCTCCAGTCCACAACATGCCTAGATTTTCTTGCTCTTTGGTTTTGAAGTTGTATTTTGGGGGGGGGGGTTATAATTTCTAATCTTAGACGGAACACTGTCTGAAATTAAAAAGTTGTTCATCAAAAGATGATGTATCAAGAGATGTATGTATTTAAGGTCGTATATTTCTAATGTTCCTCTCTCCAGCCATCATCGGTAACTCCCAGGAGGCCTATAAGGATGCGTTTGAGATCAGCAAGAAGGACATGCAACCCACCCACCCGATTCGCCTGGGTCTGGCTCTCAACTTCTCTGTCTTCTACTACGAGATCCTCAACTCCCCCGAGCAGGCCTGCAAACTGGCCAAGACGGTATGTGGTGATGAGCCCGTCCAAGATGGCCGCTTGACGATGAGGTTGACAGTCCTGATAGGGCAGAGAGTCTCGACCGGTGGGTCGCGGGTTGTTTTCAAAGGGTCGTCGGTGCCTGAGTTAGAAAAGAAGAAGCAAAAGATTGGTTTGGGACTGAAGTGACCCCGTGAAATGTGGGCCTTTATACATGGGGTCACTGCTGTAGGGTCTTTATACATGGGGTCACTGGGGTCACTGCTCTAGGGTCTTTATACATGGGGTCACTGCTCTAGGGTCTTTATACATGGGGTCACTGCTCTAGGGCCTTTATACATGGGGTCACTGGGGTCACTGCTCTAGGGTCTTTATACCTGGGGTCACTGCTCTAGGGCCTTTATACATGGGGTCACTGCTCTAGGGTCTTTATACATGGGGTCACTGCTCTAGGGTCTTTATACATGGGGTCACTGGGGTCACTGCTCTAGGGCCTTTATACATGGGGTCACTGCTCTAGGGCCTTTATACATGGGGTCACTGCTGTAGGGCCTTTATATATGGGGTCACTGCTCTAGGGCCTTTATACATGGGGTCACTGGGGTCACTGCTCTAGGGCCTTTATACATGGGGTCACTGCGCTAGGGTCTTTATACATGGGGTCACTGCGCTAGGGTCTTTATACATGGGGTCACTGCTCTAGGGTCTTTATACATGGGGTCACTGCGCTAGGGTCTTTATACATGGGGTCACTGCTCTAGGGCCTTTATACATGGGGTCACTGCTCTAGGGCCTTTATACATGGGGTCACTGCTCTAGGGCCTTTATACATGGGGTCACTGGGGTCACTGCTCTAGGGCCTTTATACATGGGGTCACTGCTCTAGGGCCTTTATACATGGGGTCACTGCTCTAGGGCCTTTATACATGGGGTCACTGCTCTAGGGTCTTTATACATGGGGTCACGGGTCACTGCTCTAGGGTCTTTATACATGGGGTCACGGGTCACTGCTCTAGGGTCTTTATACATGGGGTCACTGCTCTAGGGTCTTTATACATGGGGTCACGGGTCACTGCTCTAGGGTCTTTATACATGGGGTCACTGCTCTAGGGTCTTTATACATGGGGTCACTGGGGTCACTGCTCTAGGGTCTTTATACCTGGGGTCACTGCTCTAGGGCCTTTATACATGGGGTCACTGCTCTAGGGCCTTTATACATGGGGTCACTGGGGTCACTGCTCTAGGGTCTTTATACATGGGGTCACTGCTCTAGGGCCTTTATACATGGGGTCACTGCTCTAGGGCCTTTATACATGGGGTCACTGGGGTCACTGCTCTAGGGTCTTTATACCTGGGGTCACTGCTCTAGGGCCTTTATACATGGGGTCACTGCTCTAGGGCCTTTATACATGGGGTCACTGGGGTCACTGCTCTAGGGCCTTTATACATTGGGTCACTGGGGTCACAGCTCTAGGGCCTTTATACATGGGGTCACTGCTCTAGGGCCTTTATACATGGGGTCACGGGTCACAGCTCTAGGGCCTTTATATTGGTACTCCTTGTGTATATAGTCTCATTATCGTCAGTCAGCATTTCACGGTAAAGTGTACACCTGTTGTATTCGGCGCATGTGACTGCTGCGCCTGCTGATTGGCTGAATACCCAGGGCGCGATTTGGTTGATGGTGCTGAGCGATTAACCAAAATTAAATTACATTTAAAAATTTATTTTTATTTTTAAATATATATTATTTGAGCTCAATGCCACATTGTAGTAGGGAGTTGTAGTTTCTCGAGAGATAAATCAGATCCAGCCTGAACTGTGATGTAGTAGGGAGTTGTAGTTTCCAACAGGCCAATATTATACATAGTTTAGCGCATAAAATGTTGTAATTAACTACAATGATCATAATCCATTGCGCATCAACACTGGACAAAAATATCAACGCAACAGGTAAAGTGTTGGTCCCGTTTTTCATGAGCTGAAATAAAAGATCCCAGAAATGTTCCATACTCACAAAAATACTATTTATCTCAAATGTGATGCACAATAAGCTTATTTCTCTCTAATTCTGTGCACAAATTTGTTTACTACCTGTTAGTGAGCATCTCTCCTTTACCAAGATAATCCATCCACCTGACAGGTGTGGCATATCAAGAAGCTGATTTAACAGCATGATCATTACACAGGTGCACCTTGTGCTGGGGACAATACAAGGCCACTCTAAAATTTGCAGTTTTGTCACAAAACGTAATTTAATGTTAATTCCTCTACCATAAGCCGCCTCCAACGTTGTCTTCGAAAATGTTTGCTGTACGTCCAACCGGCCTCACAACCGCAGACCACGTGTTACCACGCCAACCCAGGACCTCCACATCTGGCTTCTTCACCTCGGGGATCATCTGAGACCAGCCAGCCGGACAGCTGATGAAACCGTGGGTTGACACAACTGAAGAATTTCTGCTCAAACTGTCAGAAACCGTCTCGGGGAAGCTCATCTGCAGGCTCGTCGTCCTCACCGGGGTCTTGACCTGACTGCAGTTCGGCGTCGTAACCGACTTCAGTGGGAAAATGCTCAACCTTCGATGGCCACTGGTACGCTGGAGAAGTTATTTATTTATTTGTCCTCTATTTAACCAGGCAAGTCAGTTAAGAACAAATTCTTATTCTCAATGACGGCCTAGGAACAGTGGGTTAACTGCCTGTTCAGGGGCAGAACGACAGATTTGTACCTTGTCAGCTTGGGGATTTGAACTTGCAACCGTTACTAGTCCAACGCTCTAACCACTAGGCTACCCTGTGTGCTCTTCATGGATTAATTCCGGTTTTAACTGTACCGGGCAGTGTGGCGTTGTGTTTGATGTCAACGTTGTAAACAGAGTGTCCCATGGTGGCGGTGGGGTTATGGTAATGGCAGGCGTAAGCTACGGACAACGAACACAATTGCATTTTTATTAATGTCAATTTGAAGGCACAGAGATACCGTGATGAGATCCCGAGGCCCTGTTGTCGTGCCATTCATCCGCCGCCATCACCTCATGTTTCAGCATGATAATACACGGCCCCCATGTAGCAAGGATCTGGACACAATTCCTGGAAGCTGCAAATGTCCCAGTTCTTCCATGGCCTGCACACTCACCAGACAGGCTACCCAACATTCCCCAGGCCACAATCAACAGCCTGATCAACTCTGTGAAGGAGATGTGTCTCGCTGCATGAGGTAAATGTTGGTCACGCCAAATACTGACTGGCTTTCGGATCCACGCCCCCTAACTGTTTTTTGAAGGGATCTGTGACCAACAGATTGATATCTTTATTCCCAGTCATGTGACATTCATAGGTTCGGGCCTCATGAATTGATTTTCAGTTGACTTATTTACTTATATGAACCGTAGCTCAGTAAAATCATTGTTGCATGTTGCGTTTTTTATATTTTTGTTGCTCACAGAGCATTATCTAACTGGGGATAGCTAGCTAATATAACAGAGCGTTATCGAACTGGGGATAGCTAGCTAATATAACAGAGCGTTATCGAACTGGGGATAGCTAGCTAACATAACAGAGCGTTATCTAACTGGGGATAGCTAGCTAATATAACAGAGCGTTATCGAACTGGGGATAGCTAGCTAACATAACAGAGCGTTATCTAACTGGGGATAGCTAGCTAACATAACAGAGCGTTATCTAACTGGGGATAGCTAGCTAATATAACAGAGCGTTATCTAACTGGGAATAGCTAGCTAACATAACAGAGCGTTATCTAACTGGGGATAGCTAGCTAACATAACAGAGCGTTATCTAACTGGGGATAGCTAGCTAACATAACAGAGCGTTATCTAACTGTGGATAGCTAGCTAACATAATGTCACAGAGCATTATCGAACTGGGGATAGCTAACTAACATAATGTCACAGAGCATTATCGAACTGGGGATAGCTAGCTAACATAATGTCACAGAGCATTATCGAACTGGGGATAGCTAACTAATATAACAGAGCGTTATCTAACTGGGGATAGCTAGCTAACATAATGTCACAGAGCATTATCGAAAAGGGGATAGCTAACTAACATAATGTCACAGAGCATTATCTAACTGGGGATAGCTAGCTAATATAACAGAGCGTTATCTAACTGGGGATAGCTAGCTAACATAATGTCACAGAGCATTATCGAACTGGGGATAGCTTGCTAACATGTCATCACAGAGCGTTATCTAACTGGGGATAGCTAGCTAACATAACAGAGTGTTATCTAACTGGGGATAGCTAGCTAACATAACAGAGCGTTATCTAACTGGGGATAGCTAGCTAACATAACAGAGCGTTATCTAACTGGGGATAGCTAGCTAACATAATGTCACAGAGCATTATCGAACTGGGGATAGCTAACTAACATAATGTCACAGAGCATTATCGAACTGGGGATAGCTAGCTAACATAACAGAGCGTTATCTAACTGGGGATAGCTAGCTAACATAACGTCACAGAGCGTTATCTAACTGGGGATAGCTAGCTAACATAATGTCACAGAGCGTTGTCTAACTGGGGATAGCTAGCTAACATAACAGAGCGTTATCTAACTGGGGATAGCTAGCTAACATAACAGAGCATTATCGAACTGGGGATAGCTAACTAACATAATGTCACAGAGCATTATCGAACTGGGGATAGCTAGCTAACATAACAGAGCGTTATCTAACTGGGGATAGCTAGCTAACATAACGTCACAGAGCGTTATCTAACTGGGGATAGCTAGCTAACATAATGTCACAGAGCGTTATCTAACTGGGGATAGCTAGCTAACATAATGTCACAGAGCGTTGTCTAACTGGGGATAGCTAGCTAACATGATGTCACAGAGCGTTGTCTAACTGGGGATAGCTAGCTAACATGATGTCACAGAGCGTTGTCTAACTGGGGATAGCTAGCTAACATAATGTCACAGAGCATTATCGAACTGGGGATAGCTAGCTAACATGTCATCACAGAGCATTATCTAACTGGGGATAGCTAGCTAACATAACAGCGTTATCTAACTGGGGATAGTTAGCTAACATAACAGAGCGTTATCTAACTGGGGATAGCTTGCTAACATAATGTCACAGAGCATTATCTAACTGGGGATAGCTTGCTAACATAATGTCACAGAGCATTATCTAACTGGGGATAGCTAGCTAGTTAGATAATGCTCTGTGACATTGTTAGCTAGCGGATAGCTAGCTAACATAATGTCACAGAGCATTATCTAGCTGGGGATAGCTAGCTAACATAATGTCACAGAGCATTATTGAACTGGGGATAGCTAGCTAACATAATGTCACAGAGCATTATCTAACTGGGGATAGCTAGCTAACATAATGTCACAGAGCATTATCGAACTGGGGATAGCTAGCTAGTTAGATAATGCTCTGTGACATTGTTAGCTAGCGGATAGCTAGCTAACATAATGTCACAGAGCATTATCTAACTGGGGATAGCTTGCTAACATAATGTCACAGAGCATTATCTAACTGGGGATAGCTAGCTAGTTAGATAATGCTCTGTGACATTGTTAGCTAGCGGATAGCTAGCTAACATAATGTCACAGAGCATTATCTAGCTGGGGATAGCTAGCTAACATAATGTCACAGAGCATTATTTAACTGGGGATAGCTAGCTAACATAATGTCACAGAGCATTATCTAGCTGGGGATAGCTAGCTAACATGTCATCACAGAGCATTATCGAACTGGGGATAGCTAGCTAACATAATGTCACAGAGCATTATCGAACTGGGGATAGCTAGCTAACATAATGTCACAGAGCATTATCGAACTGGGGATAGCTAGCTAACATAATTCACTTTCATATAACTTCATATTTCTGAGTTAGTCAGATATTAGTTCAGAAACATTTGAAATTGGTATGGGAGTTAACTAGCTGCTTATCAAGGGTAGATAACTGGTCTAATTTTATTTTAGTCAAATAAACTTTCTTAATGTTTCTCAAAATGACTGGCTAATTTGGTCGTGCTTTGTGAAGCACCTGGTTTCTGTCCACACGTCGCCCTGTCACCGACAGGAGAACCTGGTGAACGACATGAGGGACATGAGGGCCTATCAGTCGAGGTGAGAAGGTTCTAGCTAAGCGTGTCCCCTCTCTCCTTCCAGGTTTTAATGTCGCGTGACCAAGTAACAGTGAGAGATGCCTTTCTCTCCAGCTCCAAACCCAACGATACGCAGTCATCCAATATGAAATGTAGAACAACACTGTGATTTTTTTTTTACAATTTTTGATGTTAACTTCTGTTCTCCTGCAGGCTTTCGACGACGCTATTGCAGAGCTTGATTCTCTGAGTGAAGACTCCTACAAAGACAGCACCTTGATCATGCAGCTACTGAGAGACAACTTGACAGTAAGTGTCGCGTACTGAAATCATAGTTCCCTGTTGTCACTGGGTTGACTTGTGATGTCGGAGAGTCTCTGGTGTCGCTCACTGTTAGAGAGGCCATGTGACCCGTCTACCCAGGAGGAACAAATATGAAAATGTATGCACTCTGCTCACTACAGTAGAGTCTGCTAAATGACTCACTGCTGTAAGTGGCTCTGGATCAGAGAGTCTGCTAAATGATTCACTGCTGTAAGTGGCTCTGGATCAGAGAGTCTGTTAAATGACTCACTACTGTTAGTGGCTCTGGATCAGAGAGTCTGCTAAATGACTCACTACTGTTAGTGGCTCTGGATCAGAGAGTCTGCTAAATGACTCACTGCTGTAAGTGGCTCTGGATCAGAGAGTCTGCTAAATGACTCACTACTGTTAGTGGCTCTGGATTAGAGAGTCTGCTAAATGACTCACTGCTGTTAGTGGCTCTGGATCAGAGAGTCTGCTAAATGACTCACTACTGTTAGTGGCTCTGGATCAGAGAGTCTGCTAAATGACTCACTACTGTTAGTGGCTCTGGATCAGAGAGTCTGCTAAATGACTCACTACTGTTAGTGGCTCTGGATCAGAGAGTCTGCTAAATGACTCACTGCTGTAAGTGGCTCTGGATCAGAGAGTCTGCTAAATGACTCACTACTGTTAGTGGCTCTGGATTAGAGAGTCTGCTAAATGACTCACTGCTGTAAGTGGCTCTGGATCAGAGAGTCTGCTAAATGACTCACTGCTGTAAGTGGCTCTGGATCAGAGAGTCTGCTAAATGACTCACTGCTGTAAGTGGCTCTGGATCAGAGAGTCTGCTAAATGACTCACTGCTGTTAGTGGCTCTGGATCAGAGAGTCTGTTAAATGACTCACTACTGTTAGTGGCTCTGGATCAGAGAGTCTGCTAAATGACTCACTACTGTTAGTGGCTCTGGATTAGACAGTCTGCTAAATGATTCACTGCTGTAAATGGCTCTGGATCAGAGAGTCTGCTAAATGACTCACTACTGTTAGTGGCTCTGGATCAGAGAGTCTGCTAAATGACTCACTACTGTTAGTGGCTCTGGATCAGAGAGTCTGCTAAATGACTCACTACTGTTAGTGGCTCTGGATCAGAGAGTCTGCTAAATGACTCACTGCTGTAAGTGGCTCTGGATCAGAGAGTCTGCTAAATGACTCACTGCTGTAAGTGGCTCTGGATCAGAGAGTCTGCTAAATGACTCACTGCTGTAAGTGGCTCTGGATCAGAGAGTCTGCTAAATGACTCACTGCTGTTAGTGGCTCTGGATCAGAGAGTCTGTTAAATGACTCACTGCTGTTAGTGGCTCTGGATCAGAGAGTCTGCTAAATGACTCACTACTGTTAGTGGCTCTGGATCAGAGAGTCTGCTAAATGACTCACTGCTGTAAGTGGCTCTGGATCAGAGAGTCTGCTAAATGACTCACTACTGTTAGTGGCTCTGGATTAGAGAGTCTGCTAAATGACTCACTGCTGTAAGTGGCTCTGGATCAGAGAGTCTGCTAAATGACTCACTGCTGTAAGTGGCTCTGGATCAGAGAGTCTGCTAAATGACTCACTGCTGTAAGTGGCTCTGGATCAGAGAGTCTGCTAAATGACTCACTGCTGTTAGTGGCTCTGGATCAGAGAGTCTGTTAAATGACTCACTACTGTTAGTGGCTCTGGATCAGAGAGTCTGCTAAATGACTCACTACTGTTAGTGGCTCTGGATCAGAGAGTCTGCTAAATGACTCACTGCTGTAAGTGGCTCTGGATCAGAGAGTCTGCTAAATGACTCACTACTGTTAGTGGCTCTGGATTAGACAGTCTGCTAAATGATTCACTGCTGTAAATGGCTCTGGATCAGAGAGTCTGCTAAATGACTCACTACTGTTAGTGGCTCTGGATCAGAGAGTCTGCTAAATGACTCACTACTGTTAGTGGCTCTGGATCAGAGAGTCTGCTAAATGACTCACTACTGTTAGTGGCTCTGGATCAGAGAGTCTGCTAAATGACTCACTGCTGTAAGTGGCTCTGGATCAGAGAGTCTGCTAAATGACTCACTGCTGTAAGTGGCTCTGGATCAGAGAGTCTGCTAAATGACTCACTGCTGTAAGTGGCTCTGGATCAGAGAGTCTGCTAAATGACTCACTGCTGTTAGTGGCTCTGGATCAGAGAGTCTGTTAAATGACTCACTGCTGTTAGTGGCTCTGGATCAGAGAGTCTGCTAAATGACTCACTACTGTTAGTGGCTCTGGATCAGAGAGTCTGCTAAATGACTCACTGCTGTAAGTGGCTCTGGATCAGAGAGTCTGCTAAATGACTCACTACTGTTAGTGGCTCTGGATTAGAGAGTCTGCTAAATGATTCACTGCTGTAAATGGCTCTGGATCAGAGAGTCTGCTAAATGACTCACTGCTGTAAGTGGATCTGGATCAGAGAGTCTGCTAAATGACTCACTGCTGTTAGTGGCTCTGGATCAGAGAGTCTGCTAAATGACTCACTGCTGTAAGTGGCTCTGGATCAGAGAGTCTGCTAAATGACTCACTGCTGTAAGTGGCTCTGGATCAGAGAGTCTGCTAAATGACTCACTGCTGTAAGTGGCTCTGGATTAGAGAGTCTGCTAAATGATTCACTGCTGTAAATGGCTCTGGATCAGAGAGTCTGCTAAATGACTCACTACTGTTAGTGGCTCTGGATCAGAGAGTCTGCTAAATGACTCACTGCTGTAAGTGGCTCTGGATCAGAGAGTCTGCTAAATGACTCACTACTGTAGTGGCCCTGGATCAGAGAGTCTGCTAAATGACAAGAATGTAGAATGAGTGAATGTACTCAGTCCGAGGTCAGCTCCACTGACATGTCATGTGTATGTTGACCTACAGTCTTAACATGTTGTTAATCTCTGTCCTCTCTCTCATCTGTTCTCTCATCTGTCCTCTCTGTCCTCTCTGTCCTCTCTCTCATCTGTCCTCTCTCTCATCTCTGTCCCCTCTCTCTCTCATCTCTGTCCCCTCTCTCTCATCTCTGTCCCCTCTCTCTCATCTCTGTCCCCTCTCTCTCATCTCTGTCCCCTCTCATCTCTGTCCCCTCTCATCTCTGTCCCCTCTCATCTCTGTCCCCTCTCATCTCTGTCCCCTCTCATCTCTGTCCCCTCTCATCTCTGTCCCCTCTCCTCTCTGTCCCCTCTCCTCTCTGTCCCCTCTCCTCTCTGTCCCCTCTCATCTCTGTCCCCTCTCATCTCTGTCCCCTCTCATCTCTGTCCCCTCATCTCTGTCCCCTCATCTCTGTCCCCTCTCATCTCTGTCCCCTCTCATCTCTCTCTCTTCTCTCTATCTCTCTCCTCTGTCCTCTCTCTCATCTCTGTCCCCTCTCATCTCTCTCTCTTCTCTCTATCTCTCATCTCTGTCCCCTCTCATCTCTCTCATCTCTGTCCCCTCTCATCTCTCTCTCTTCTCTCTATCTCTCTCCTCTGTCCTCTCTCTCATCTCTCTCTCTTCTCTCTATCTCTCTCCTCTGTCCTCTCTCTCATCTCTGTCCCCTCTCATCTCTGTCCCCTCTCATCTCTCATCTCTGTCCCCTCTCATCTCTGTCCCCTCTCATCTCTCATCTCTGTCCCCTCTCATCTCTGTCCCCTCTCATCTCTCTCTCTCTCCCTTCTCATCTCTCTCTCTCTCTCTCTCTCTCCTCTCTCATCTCTGTCCTCTCTCTCATCTGTCCCCTCTCTCTCTCTCTCTCTCATCTGTCCCCTCTCTCTCCTCTGTCCCCTCTGTAGCTGTGGACCTCAGACAACCAGGGAGATGGGGAGGATGCTGAGGAGGGTAGAGACTGACCTGGTTCCTGTTCCCTGGTCTGTCTGTCTGACTGACTGTCATCATCCTCTATCAACACTGAGACAGACAGACTGACCACCTCATCCTGCCCAACGCTTCTCTTTAGTTCTGTCTGTCACGTCGTCTCACACCTCCATACGTTTACTCTTCTTTCGGGAATCATTGTGGGGGGTGGGGGGGGGTTGCTTTCCAGGACTTGGTTGTGGGAGGGGTTTCGTTCCAGGACTTGGTTGTGGGAGGGGTTTTGGGACGTATATTATGGTATGTTGGGGTGAGGGACTTGTCTACTGAGCGTATAATTATTTGTGGGCGGAGCAACAGGGTGTTACATGTAGGTTGACGGGGGAGGGAAGTTCTCAACTCATGCAATGTGGCGAGTTCAGGTTGTGAATTAACCTGGTCTAGTCCTCTACCTGGGTTCAGGTTGGGAATTAACCTGGTCTAGTCCTCTACCTGGGTTCAGGTTGTGAATTAACCTGGTCTAGTCCTCTACCTGGGTTCAGGTTGGGAATTAACCTGGTCTAGTCCTCTACCTGGGTTCAGGTTGGGAATTAACCTGGTCTAGTCCTCTACCTGGGTTCAGGTTGTGAATTAACCTGGTCTAGTCCTCTACCTGGGTTCAGGTTGGGAATTAACCTGGTCTAGTCCTCTACCTGGGTTCAGGTTGGGAATTAACCTGGTCTAGTCCTCTACCTGGGTTCAGGTTGGGAATTAACCTGGTCTAGTCCTCTACCTGGGTTCAGGTTGGGAATTAACCTGGTCTAGTCCTCTACCTGGGTTCAGGTTGGGAATTAACCTGGTCTAGTCCTCTACCTGGGTTCAGGTTGGGAATTAACCTGGTCTAGTCCTCTACCTGGGTTCAGGTTGGGAATTAACCTGGTCTAGTCCTCTACCTGGGTTCAGGTTGGGAATTAACCTGGTCTAGTCCTCTACCTGGGTTCAGGTTGGGAATTAACCTGGTCTAGTCCTCTACCTGGGTTCAGGTTGGGAATTAACCTGGTCTCGTCCTCTACCTGGGTTCAGGTTGGGAATTAACCTGGTCTAGTCCTCTACCTGGGTTCAGGTTGGGAATTAACCTGGTCTAGTCCTCTACCTGGGTTCAGGTTGGGAATTAACCTGGTCTCGTCCTCTACCTGGGTTCAGGTTGGGAATTAACCTGGTCTAGTCCTCTACCTGGGTTCAGGTTGTGAATTAACCTGGTCTAGTCCTCTACCTGGGTTCAGGTTGGGAATTAACCTGGTCTAGTCCTCTATCTGGGTTCAGGTTGTGAATTAACCTGGTCTAGTCCTCTACCTGGGTTCAGGTTGGGAATTAACCTGGTCTAGTCCTCTACCTGGGTTCAGGTTGGGAATTAACCTGGTCTAGTCCTCTACCTGGGTTCAGGTTGTGAATTAACCTGGTCTAGTCCTCTACCTGGGTTCAGGTTGTGAATTAACCTGGTCTAGTCCTCTACCTGGGTTCAGGTTGGGAATTAACCTGGTCTAGTCCTCTACCTGGGTTCAGGTTGGGAATTAACCTGGTCTAGTCCTCTACCTGGGTTCAGGTTGTGAATTAACCTGGTCTAGTCCTCTACCTGGGTTCAGGTTGGGAATTAACCTGGTCTAGTCCTCTACCTGGGTTCAGGTTGTGAATTAACCTGGTCTAGTCCTCTACCTGGGCTCAGGTTGGGAATTAACCTGGTCTAGTCCTCTACCTGGGTTCAGGTTGGGAATTAACCTGGTCTAGTCCTCTACCTGGGTTCAGGTTGTGAATTAACCTGGTCTCGTCCTCTACCTGTCTACATGGTAAAGATCTTGTGCTTGACAACATTGCTTGATTCATTTGTGGTTGGACATCAGTCTCTCCTGATTGGAGGAGGCAGCAGCGAGCGGTTTTAGTCTGTAGCCAGGCGACTGACGGCAGGAGCATTAGGGGATCGTCCCGATGGCGTCTTATCCATGGTGGGTTGGCGTGGTCATTGTGCTGCTCCCCAAATGCCACCCCATTCCCTGTTAAGTACACTACTTTTAGACCAGAACCCTATGGACCTTGGTCAAACACTCTGTGCACTATGAAGGGAGTAGGGCTCCAGCTGAGAGGGAAACCTTGGATAGTGATGTTACATTCCATTAAACTGTCACTGTTCTGCTCCAGCTTCTTCTTCTTCGGTTTCACTGACCTGCTCACGTCATTTTGTATTTCTGTGTCAAGTAGGAGGTTTGGGAAAAGTCTAGAACAAAGAGGACTCCTAGTACTTTAAACCAGCAGAGCAAGGAAGAATTTCCCCTCGTTGCTTCATCTAGTCGCTGCTTCTTCTTTCCCCAGTTAGGTTTTTATTTTCATTTTTTATTTTGATCTTTGTGGTTAAGAACTGCTTCACGGGGAGAAAGGGGAGGTTGTTGTTGGGCTGGTTGTCTTTGTCCACGTCTTTTTGGAAATTTTCATACGAAACACCCAAGCATAACTGTTATCTGGAGGGGAAATGTTATTTCATGTATGTGGAATTAAAAAGATAATTTAAAAGTTTTGCGTTGTCTGATCTGAATTATTTTTGGTCTCTTAATCTCGAGTTTTTTTTCTTCCCCTCGACGCCTTTTGGTAAGAGATCACAAATCTGGCAACTCTGTGACCCCATCTGGCAACTCTGTGACCCCATCTGGCAACTCTGTGACCCCATCTGGCAACTCTGTGACCCCATCTGGCAACTCTGTGACCCCATCTGGCAACTCTGTGACCTCATCTGGCAACTCTGTGACCCCATCTGGCAACTCTGTGACCCCATCTGGCAACTCTGTGACCCCATCTGGCAACTCTGTGACCCCATCTGGCAACTCTGTGACCCCCATCTGGCAACTCTGTGACCCCATCTGGCAACTCTGTGACCCCATCTGGCAACTCTGTGACCCCATCTGGCAACTCTGTGACCCCATCTGGCAACTCTGTGACCCCATCTGGCAACTCTGTGACCCCATCTGGCAACTCTGTGACCCCATCTGGCAACTCTGTGACCCCAATCTGGCAACTCTGACAAATCCAGAGTATGAAATGAAAGGGGCGGCATACTGCAATAACAGTCCAGGTTGGCTGGTTCACACAAACAAAACAGGAATCAAGGCTATTGGTTGGAACTACTGTTCTCTCTGAATCACTCATGTCTGGAGTCGTCCTGTTACACCCCCCCCCCCCGAACCACAAAACCTCCAGAGCTGCTCACAGAATTACTTAGACTAAATACCCACACACCTACCCAACCCCCACACCACACACACACACACACACACACAAGGTGTCGACAGCATTCCCACATGTTGATTTAAATGCTTCCCACAATTGTGTCAAGTTGGCCGGATGTCCTTTGGGTGGTGGACCAATCTTGATACACACAGGAAACTGGAGTGTGAAAACCCCAGCAGCGTTGCAGTTCTTGACACAAACCGGTGCGCCTGGCACCTACTACCGTACCTCGTTCAAAGGCACTGAGCATTTGTCGTGCCCATTCATCCACTGAATGGGGCACACAAACAGTTCATGTCTGAATTGTATCAAGGCTTAAAAATTCTTCTGGAACGTATCTACACCAGGCCAGCGCAACCCTCTTCCTGGAGATCTACGGTCCTGTGGGTTCAGTCCAACCCTCTTCCTGGAGATCTACTGTCCTGTAGGTTTTCAGTCCAACCCTCTTCCTGGAGATCTACTGTCCTGTAGGTTATCAGTCCAACCCTCTTCCTGGAGATCTACTGTCCTGTAGGTTTTCATTCCAACCCTCTTCCTGGAGATCTACTGTCCTGTAGGTTTTCAGTCCAACCCTCTTCCTGGAGATCTACTGTCCTGTGGGTTCAGTCCAACCCTCTTCCTGGAGATCTACCGTCCTGTGGGTTTTCAGTCCAACCCTCTTCCTGGAGATCTACTGTCCTGTGGGTTTTCAGTCCAACCCTCTTCCTGGAGATCTACTGTCCTGTGGGTTTTCAGTCCAACCCTCTTCCTGGAGATCTACTGTCCTGTGGGTTTTCAGTCCAACCCTCTTCCTGGAGATCTACCGTCCTGTGGGTTTTCAGTCCAACCCTCTTCCTGGAGATCGACTTGGAATGAAAACCAACAGAACAGTCGATCTCTAGGAAGAGGGTTGGGCAGCTCTGATCTACACTGAAGTGGATTTAAGGGATCGCAGCTTTCTCCTGGATTCACCTGGTCAGTCTGTCATGGAAAGAGCAGGTGTCTTTTGTTTTGTATACTCTGTGTACTAGGTGCACCCGATCGGACCCCCCCCTTTCCCTTCAGAACAGCCTGAATTCTTCGGGGCATGGACACGTTGCTGAATTGGTATCAAGGGACCTAACGTGTGCCAGGAAAACATTCTCCACCCCATTACACCACCAGCCTGTTCCGTTGACACCAGGCAGGGCGGGGCCATGGACTCATGCGGTTTACGCCAAACCCTGACATCAGCAGGGCGGGGCCATGGACTCATGCGGTTTACGCCAAACCCTGACATCAGCAGGGCGGGGCCATGGACTCATGCGGTTTACGCCAAACCCTGACATCAGCAGGGCGGGGCCATGGACTCATGCGGTTTACGCCAAACCCTGACATCAGCAGGACGCAACAGGAACCGGGATTCGTTGGGGCGGCCGCTGCTTTTCCTCTCCTCCGTTGTCCAGTGTTGATGATCACGTGTCCACTGCAGCCTCTTGTTGTTGTTGTCTGATAGGAACCCGGTGTGGTCGTCTGCTGCTACAAGGACCTACCAGTTGTTTTCCCATTCTAATGTTCATTCAAACAGTAACTGAAGGCCTTCGATGCCTTGAGCATTAGAATGGCCAACAACTCGAAGGTCCTTTTCACAGATGGGCTATTGCTGGGACAGTATGTTAGCCAGCTGCTTTATATAGGAATTTGGGGAGTTTCTACTCCTGGTGTGGACTGAAGCTGGCTGGTGATACCTGTTACCAGCATAAACTACCACCTAACCCAGGACAAGGAAAAACCATTAGTGAAACAATACAACAATAATGATTTTAAACAATAAGCACAATTTCCCGGGCGCCCTCTGGTCTGCTATCGCTTCTCCGATCAAGTGCAGCAGCACTGTCAAAGACACGACACTTGATCTGAGCCGAAAGTCGGAGAAGCGATCTACTTTAATGTTGAGGAAAGTTTTCAAGTAAGTATCCCGTGCACGTGACGAAAAATCATTCCCAACAGCTATCGTAGTCAATAAAACAGTGACCGATTTGACCAGCAAAACGTTAGAGCGTTGGACTAGTAACCGAAAGGTTGCAAGTTCAAATCCCCGAGCTGACAAGGTACAAAATCTGTCGTTCTGCCCCTGAACAGGCAGTTAACCCACTGTTCCTAGGCCATCATTGAAAACAAGAATTTGTTTCTAACTGACTTGCCAAGTAAAATAAAGGTAAAAAAAGGAAGTTGCTCAATGTTCAAATATAAGTTCAACGAAGCAACTCCATGTGATTTCTCTTTACAATGAAAGGGGGTGCACCGTTCCTGGAGGTACTGCAATACCAGGTCGATGCGTGGAGTGGACGGAGCAAGCCCCTATTCCATCTCCCTATTCCAAAAATCAATTTAATATATGGTCCCCAGATAGGGGACGTATCAGATATTAAACTGATAAGAACAGATACTACACTTGATCTTAGCCAAAAGGCCGAGAAGCGATAACTACAATGGTTTCGCGAAGAAGTGGCCATTCTCCGACACGTCAAATTCGATGATGGTTCCACCAAAATGAGCTCTGTATGTTTTTTGTTTTTCATAAATAATATAATGCTTTAAATAAATGGTGGCATGAATGGGGAGTTGATCAACGCCAGGAATGACCACGTTTGACTGTTACAAAGTAACACATTTGCAGGTTATTAGATCACGTGGTTGTCCGCCCTCCAATCAGAAATGAGAGAACGCGTTGTTAAGTTAAAACCAGATCAACAGCTAAATTGGAATAATAATTTATTACGTGTGTGTCTGTGTGTGTGTGTGGGGGAGGTAATTTGGAGATAATAATATTGACGTAACATTTGATCTTGTATCAAGTATATCTGGTAGCATTGCTGCCACAAACGAACTGAAGCAATTGTCCACTTGGTGGCGCCAGAGTTCCACCGAACGTCGCTTTTTCCTGGTTGTCCTGTGGTTGTCCTGTGTGGTACAGAAAACTGCATTTCAATGTTGAACCACTTGACTTCAAGACATCGTCAACGAAAATAACGTGACCAATAAAAAATAGCCTGTCTTTTTTAGACTTACTCAGTCACTATAACTGACTTCATAAAATGCCATTAGGCCTAATGAAGATACTATATATGTAATTTACTTGATTGGTGTCTTGTGAATCAACCTGTATGCGCATTCGGGTTGAATATTTCCCCGGTATTATAGGATAATAAATAACCTGGTAGTTTCCACATTTAATGAGCCCGACATTAACCAGATTTAATGAACCCTACATTAACCACATTTAATGAGCTCTACATGAACCACATTTAATGAGCCCTACATGAACCACATTTAATGAGCCCTACATGAACCACATTTAATGAGCCCTACATGAACCACATTTAATGAGCCCTACATAAACCACATTTAATGAGCCCTACATAAACCACATTTAATGAGCCCTACATGAACCACATTTAATCGATGTCAGTTTTGCCAACGCCAGCTTCCTGAGGGAGTTCTGGGGGAAACTCCAGAACGCCCTGAACACCCAGGGGTCCCTCACAGCGATGTTTGAGGTGACCAAGCTGACGGATAATAGCATTAAAACCGTTATTATCCGTATGTACAATGAAACCATACAGCCGGAGGACGTTGCAGTATGGCTGGACAGGTACTGCAACGTGAAGGGCCCCCTATCCAGGTGAAAGACCTCGATGGGATCTGGACAGGTACTGCAACGTGAAGGGCCCCCTGATCCAGGTGAAAGACCTCGATGGGATCTGGACAGGTACTGCAACGTGAAGGGCCCCCTGATCCAGGTGAAAGACCTCGATGGGATCTGGACAGGTACTGCAACGTGAAGGGCCCCCTGATCCAGGTGAAAGACCTCGATGGGATCTGGACAGGTACTGCAACGTGAAGGGTCCCCTATCCAGGTGAAAGACCTCGATGGGATCTGGACAGGTACTGCAACGTGAAGGGCCCCCTATCCAGGTGAAAGACCTCGATGGGATCTGGACAGGTACTGCAACGTGAAGGGCCCCCTGATCCAGGTGAAAGACCTCGATGGGATCTGGACAGGTACTGCAACGTGAAGGGCCCCCTGATCCAGGTGAAAGACCTCGATGGGATCTGGACAGGTACTGCAACGTGAAGGGCCCCCTGATCCAGGTGAAAGACCTCGATGGGATCTGGACAGGTACTGCAACGTGAAGGGTCCCCTGATCCAGGTGAAAGACCTCGATGGGATCTGGACAGGTACTGCAACGTGAAGGGCCTCCTGATCCAGGTGAAAGACCTCGATGGGATCTGGACAGGTACTGCAACGTGAAGGGTCCCCTGATCCAGGTGAAAGACCTCGATGGGATCTGGACAGGTACTGCAACGTGAAGGGCCCCCTGATCCAGGTGAAAGACCTCGATGGGATCTGGACAGGTACTGCAACGTGAAGGGTCCCCTGATCCAGGTGAAAGACCTCGATGGGATCTGGACAGGTACTGCAACGTGAAGGGCCCCCTGATCCAGGTGAAAGACCTCGATGGGATCTGGACAGGTACTGCAACGTGAAGGGCCCCCTGATCCAGGTGAAAGACCTCGATGGGATCTGGACAGGTACTGCAACGTGAAGGGCCCCCTATCCAGGTGAAAGACCTCGATGGGATCTGGACAGGTACTGCAACGTGAAGGGCCCCCTGATCCAGGTGAAAGACCTCGATGGGATCTGGACAGGTACTGCAACGTGAAGGGTCCCCTGATCCAGGTGAAAGACCTCGATGGGATCTGGACAGGTACTGCAACGTGAAGGGTCCCCTGATCCAGGTGAAAGACCTCGATGGGATCTGGACAGGTACTGCAACGTGAAGGGCCCCCTATCCAGGTGAAAGACCTCGATGGGATCTGGACAGGTACTGCAACGTGAAGGGCCTCCTGATCCAGGTGAAAGACCTCGATGGGATCTGGAAAGGTACTGCAACGTGAAGGGTCCCCTGATCCAGGTGAAAGACCTCGATGGGATCTGGACAGGTACTGCAACGTGAAGGGTCCCCTGATCCAGGTGAAAGACCTCGATGGGATCTGGACAGGTACTGCAACGTGAAGGGCCCCCTGATCCAGGTGAAAGACCTCGATGGGATCTGGACAGGTACTGCAACGTGAAGGGTCCCCTGATCCAGGTGAAAGACCTCGATGGGATCTGGACAGGTACTGCAACGTGAAGGGCCCCCTGATCCAGGTGAAAGACCTCGATGGGATCTGGACAGGTACTGCAACGTGAAGGGCCCCCTGATCCAGGTGAAAGACCTCGATGGGATCTGGACAGGTACTGCAACGTGAAGGGCCCCCTGATCCAGGTGAAAGACCTCGATGGGATCTGGACAGGTACTGCAACGTGAAGGGCCCCCTGATCCAGGTGAAAGACCTCGATGGGATCTGGACAGGTACTGCAACGTGAAGGGCCCCCTGATCCAGGTGAAAGACCTCGATGGGATCTGGACAGGTACTGCAACGTGAAGGGTCCCCTGATCCAGGTGAAAGACCTCGATGGGATCTGGACAGGTACTGCAACGTGAAGGGTCCCCTGATCCAGGTGAAAGACCTCGATGGGATCTGGACAGGTACTGCAACGTGAAGGGCCCCCTGATCCAGGTGAAAGACCTCGATGGGATCTGGACAGGTACTGCAACGTGAAGGGCCTCCTGATCCAGGTGAAAGACCTCGATGGGATCTGGACAGGTACTGCAACGTGAAGGGTCCCCTGATCCAGGTGAAAGACCTCGATGGGATCTGGACAGGTACTGCAACGTGAAGGGCCCCCTGAACCAGGTAAAAGACCTCGATGGGATCTGGACAGGGGCCTGGAGGGTCACTGTCCAGCAAAGGGAGGACCCTGGGGGCTATGGTGGGTTGAAAGCCATCCCATCCACCATAGTCCTCGGAGAGAACAGCGGCCATGTTCACTACCAGGACCAGCACCAAGCTGTGCCGTAAGTGTGGTGAACATGGCCACCTTGCAGACGCCTGTCAAAAGGTTGTCTGCATGAAGTGCCGGGAGGTGGGCCACCGCTACGAGGAGTGCACGAACGGAAGGTCGTGCAACCTCTGTGGCGAGCGGTCCCACCTCATCCGCGACTGCCCCTCCTCCTGGGCCAACAGGGCCAAGGTTGGAGGGAGGGAGTGGGCGGCCGCGGACCGGGCATACGAGCGCCAGAGGGCTGGAACGGCAGTTGCCGAGGTGGTGGTGGAGGAGGCAGTAGTGGAGCCGGTAGTGGTGGTGGAGCAGGCAGTAGTGTAGCCGGTAGTGGTGGTGGAGCAGGCAGTAGTGGAGCCGGTAGTGGTGGTGGTGGAGCAGGCAGTAGTGGAGCCGGTAGTGGTGGTGGAGCAGGCAGTAGTGGAGCCGGTAGTGGTGGTGGAGCAGGCAGTAGTGGAGCCGGTAGTGGTGGTGGTGGAGGCAGTAGTGGAGCCGGTAGTGGTGGTGGTGGAGCAGGCAGTAGTGGAGCCGGTAGTAGTGGTGGTGGAGCAGGCAGTAGTGGAGCCGGTAGTGGTGGTGGAGCAGGCAGTAGTGGAGCCGGTAGTGGTGGTGGAGCAGGCAGTAGTGGAGCCGGTAGTGGTGGTGGAGCAGGCAGTAGTGGAGCCGGTAGTGGTGGTGGAGCAGGCAGTAGTGGAGCCGGTAGTGGTGGTAGAGCAGGCAGTAGTGGAGCCGGTAGTGGTGGTGGAGCAGGCAGTAGTGGAGCCGGTAGTGGTGGTGGAGCAGGCATTAGTGGAGCCGGTAGTGGTGGTGGAGCAGGCAGTAGTGGAGCCGGTAGTGGTGGTGGTGGAGGAGGCAGTAGTGGAGCCGGTAGTGGTGGTGGAGCAGGCAGTAGTGGAGCCGGTAGTGGTGGTGGTGGAGCATGCAGTAGTGGAGCCGGTAGTGGTGGTGGAGCAAGCAGTAGTGGAGCCGGTAGTGGTGGTGGAGGAGGCAGTAGTGGAGCCGGTAGTGGTGGTGGAGGAGGCAGTAGTGGAGCCGGTAGTGGTGGTGGAGGAGGCAGTAGTGGAGCCGGTAGTGGTGGTGGAGCAGGCAGTAGTGGAGCCAGTAGTGGTGGTGGTGGAGGCAGTAGTGGAGTCGGTAGTGGTGGTGGAGCAGGCAGTAGTGGAGCCGGTAGTGGTGGTGGAGCAGGCAGTAGTGGAGCCGGTAGTGGTGGTGGAGGCAGTAGTGGAGCCGGTAGTGGTGGTGGAGCAGGCAGTAGTGGAGCCGGTAGTGGTGGTGGAGCAGGCAGTAGTGGAGCCGGTAGTGGTGGTGGTGGAGGAGGCAGTAGTGGAGCCGGTAGTGGTGGTGGAGCAGGCAGTAGTGGAGCCGGTAGTGGTGGTGGAGCAGGCAGTAGTGGAGCCGGTAGTGGTGGTGGAGCAGGCAGTAGTGGAGCCGGTAGTGGTGGTGGAGCAGGCAGTAGTGGAGCCGGTAGTGGTGGTGGTGGAGGAGGCAGTAGTGGAGCCGGTAGTGGTGGTGGAGCAGGCAGTAGTGGAGCCGGTAGTGGTGGTGGTGGAGGAGGCAGTAGTGGAGCCGGTAGTGGTGGTGGAGCAGGCAGTAGTGGAGCCGGTAGTGGTGGTGGAGCAGGCAGTAGTGGAGCCGGTAGTGGTGGTAGAGCAGGCAGTAGTGGAGCCGGTAGTGGTGGTGGAGCAGGCAGTAGTGGAGCCGGTAGTGGTGGTGGAGCAGGCATTAGTGGAGCCGGTAGTGGTGGTGGAGCAGGCAGTAGTGGAGCCGGTAGTGGTGGTGGTGGAGGAGGCAGTAGTGGAGCCGGTAGTGGTGGTGGAGCAGGCAGTAGTGGAGCCGGTAGTGGTGGTGGTGGAGCATGCAGTAGTGGAGCCGGTAGTGGTGGTGGAGCAAGCAGTAGTGGAGCCGGTAGTGGTGGTGGAGGAGGCAGTAGTGGAGCCGGTAGTGGTGGTGGAGGAGGCAGTAGTGGAGCCGGTAGTGGTGGTGGAGGAGGCAGTAGTGGAGCCGGTAGTGGTGGTGGAGCAGGCAGTAGTGGAGCCAGTAGTGGTGGTGGTGGAGGCAGTAGTGGAGTCGGTAGTGGTGGTGGAGCAGGCAGTAGTGGAGCCGGTAGTGGTGGTGGAGCAGGCAGTAGTGGAGCCGGTAGTGGTGGTGGAGGCAGTAGTGGAGCCGGTAGTGGTGGTGGAGCAGGCAGTAGTGGAGCCGGTAGTGGTGGTGGAGCAGGCAGTAGTGGAGCCGGTAGTGGTGGTGGTGGAGGAGGCAGTAGTGGAGCCGGTAGTG
This sequence comes from Oncorhynchus masou masou, assembly GCF_036934945.1. NCBI lineage: Eukaryota > Metazoa > Chordata > Actinopteri > Salmoniformes > Salmonidae > Oncorhynchus > Oncorhynchus masou. The sequence continues at coordinate 26,168 of NW_027008523.1, forward strand.
GTGGTGGAGCAGGCAGTAGTGGAGCCGGTAGTGGTGGTGGAGCAGGCAGTAGTGGAGCCGGTAGTGGTGGTGGAGCAGGCAGTAGTGGAGCCGGTAGTGGTGGTGGAGCAGGCAGTAGTGGAGCCGGTAGTGGTGGTGGTGGAGGAGGCAGTAGTGGAGCCGGTAGTGGTGGTGGAGCAGGCAGTAGTGGAGCCGGTAGTGGTGGTGGTGGAGGAGGCAGTAGTGGAGCCGGTAGTGGTGGTGGAGGAGGCAGTAGTGGAGCCGGTAGTGGTGGTGGAGGAGGCAGTAGTGGAGCCGGTAGTGGTGGTGGAGGAGGCAGTAGTGGAGCCGGTAGTGGTGGTGGAGCAGGCAGTAGTGTAGCCGGTAGTGGTGGTGGAGCAGGCAGTAGTGGAGCCGGTAGTGGTGGTGGAGCAGGCAGTAGTGGAGCCGGTAGTGGTGGTGGAGGCAGTAGTGGAGCCGGTAGTGGTGGTGGAGCAGGCAGTAGTGGAGCCGGTAGTGGTGGTGGAGCAGGCAGTAGTGGAGCCGGTAGTGGTGGTGGTGGAGCAGGCAGTAGTGGAGCCGGTAGTAGTGGTGGTGGAGGAGGCAGTAGTGGAGCCGGTAGTGGTGGTGGAGCAGGCAGTAGTGGAGCCGGTAGTGGTGGTGGAGCAGGCAGTAGTGGAGCCGGTAGTGGTGGTGGTGGAGGAGGCAGTAGTGGAGCCGGTAGTGGTGGTGGAGCAGGCAGTAGTGGAGCCGGTAGTGGTGGTGGAGCAGGCAGTAGTGGAGCCGGTAGTGGTGGTGGAGCAGGCAGTAGTGGAGCCGGTAGTGGTGGTGGAGCAGGCAGTAGTGGAGCCGGTAGTGGTGGTGGTGGAGGAGGCAGTAGTGGAGCCGGTAGTGGTGGTGGAGCAGGCAGTAGTGGAGCCGGTAGTGGTGGTGGTGGAGGAGGCAGTAGTGGAGCCGGTAGTGGTGGTGGAGTAGGCAGTAGTGGAGCCGGTAGTGGTGGTGGTGGAGGAGGCAGTAGTGGAGCCGGTAGTGGTGGTGGTGGAGGCAGTAGTGGAGCCGGTAGTGGTGGTGGAGCAGGCAGTAGTGGAGCCGGTAGTGGTGGTGGAGCAGGCAGTAGTGGAGCCGGTAGTGGTGGTGGAGCAGGCAGTAGTGGAGCCGGTAGTGGTGGTGGAGCAGGCAGTAGTGGAGCCGGTAGTGGTGGTGGAGGAGGCAGTAGTGGAGCCGGTAGTGGTGGTGGAGGAGGCAGTAGTGGAGCCGGTAGTGGTGGTGGAGGAGGCAGTAGTGGAGCCGGTAGTGGTGGTGGAGCAGGCAGTAGTGTAGCCGGTAGTGGTGGTGGAGCAGGCAGTAGTGGAGCCGGTAGTGGTGGTGGAGCAGGCAGTAGTGGAGCCGGTAGTGGTGGTGGAGGCAGTAGTGGAGCCGGTAGTGGTGGTGGAGCAGGCAGTAGTGGAGCCGGTAGTGGTGGTGGAGCAGGCAGTAGTGGAGCCGGTAGTGGTGGTGGTGGAGCAGGCAGTAGTGGAGCCGGTAGTAGTGGTGGTGGAGCAGGCAGTAGTGGAGCCGGTAGTGGTGGTGGAGCAGGCAGTAGTGGAGCCGGTAGTGGTGGTGGTGGAGGAGGCAGTAGTGGAGCCGGTAGTGGTGGTGGAGCAGGCAGTAGTGGAGCCGGTAGTGGTGGTGGAGCAGGCAGTAGTGGAGCCGGTAGTGGTGGTAGAGCAGGCAGTAGTGGAGCCGGTAGTGGTGGTGGAGCAGGCAGTAGTGGAGCCGGTAGTGGTGGTGGAGCAGGCAGTAGTGGAGCCGGTAGTGGTGGTGGTGGAGGAGGCAGTAGTGGAGCCGGTAGTGGTGGTGGAGCAGGCAGTAGTGGAGCCGGTAGTGGTGGTGGAGCAGGCAGTAGTGGAGCCGGTAGTGGTGGTGGAGCAGGCAGTAGTGGAGCCGGTAGTGGTGGTGGAGCAGGCAGTAGTGGAGCCGGTAGTGGTGGTGGTGGAGGAGGCAGTAGTGGAGCCGGTAGTGGTGGTGGAGCAGGCAGTAGTGGAGCCGGTAGTGGTGGTGGTGGAGGAGGCAGTAGTGGAGCCGGTAGTGGTGGTGGAGTAGGCAGTAGTGGAGCCGGTAGTGGTGGTGGTGGAGGAGGCAGTAGTGGAGCCGGTAGTGGTGGTGGTGGAGGCAGTAGTGGAGCCGGTAGTGGTGGTGGAGCAGGCAGTAGTGGAGCCGGTAGTGGTGGTGGAGCAGGCAGTAGTGGAGCCGGTAGTGGTGGTGGAGCAGGCAGTAGTGGAGCCGGTAGTGGTGGTGGAGCAGGCAGTAGTGGAGCCGGTAGTGGTGGTGGAGGAGGCAGTAGTGGAGCCGGTAGTGGTGGTGGAGGAGGCAGTAGTGGAGCCGGTAGTGGTGGTGGAGGAGGCAGTAGTGGAGCCGGTAGTGGTGGTGGAGCAGGCAGTAGTGTAGCCGGTAGTGGTGGTGGAGCAGGCAGTAGTGGAGCCGGTAGTGGTGGTGGAGCAGGCAGTAGTGGAGCCGGTAGTGGTGGTGGAGGCAGTAGTGGAGCCGGTAGTGGTGGTGGAGCAGGCAGTAGTGGAGCCGGTAGTGGTGGTGGAGCAGGCAGTAGTGGAGCCGGTAGTGGTGGTGGTGGAGCAGGCAGTAGTGGAGCCGGTAGTAGTGGTGGTGGAGCAGGCAGTAGTGGAGCCGGTAGTGGTGGTGGAGCAGGCAGTAGTGGAGCCGGTAGTGGTGGTGGTGGAGGAGGCAGTAGTGGAGCCGGTAGTGGTGGTGGAGCAGGCAGTAGTGGAGCCGGTAGTGGTGGTGGAGCAGGCAGTAGTGGAGCCGGTAGTGGTGGTAGAGCAGGCAGTAGTGGAGCCGGTAGTGGTGGTGGAGCAGGCAGTAGTGGAGCCGGTAGTGGTGGTGGAGCAGGCAGTAGTGGAGCCGGTAGTGGTAGTGGTGGTGGAGGCAGTAGTGGAGCCGGTAGTGGTGGTGGAGCAGGCAGTAGTGGAGCCGGTAGTGGTGGTGGAGCAGGCAGTAGTGGAGCCGGTAGTGGTGGTGGTGGAGCAGGCAGTAGTGGAGCCGGTAGTAGTGGTGGTGGAGCAGGCAGTAGTGGAGCCGGTAGTGGTGGTGGAGCAGGCAGTAGTGGAGCCGGTAGTGGTGGTGGTGGAGCAGGCAGTAGTGGAGCCGGTAGTGGTGGTGGAGTAGGCAGTAGTGGAGCCGGTAGTGGTGGTGGAGCAGGCAGTAGTGGAGCCGGTAGTGGTGGTAGAGCAGGCAGTAGTGGAGCCGGTAGTGGTGGTGGAGCAGGCAGTAGTGGAGCCGGTAGTGGTGGTGGAGCAGGCAGTAGTGGAGCCGGTAGTGGTGGTGGAGCAGGCAGTAGTGGAGCCGGTAGTGGTGGTGGAGCAGGCAGTAGTGGAGCCGGTAGTGGTGGTGGAGCAGGCAGTAGTGGAGCCGGTAGTGGTGGTGGAGCAGGCAGTAGTGGAGCCGGTAGTGGTGGTGGTGGAGGAGGCAGTAGTGGAGCCGGTAGTGGTGGTGGAGCAGGCAGTAGTGGAGCCGGTAGTGGTGGTGGAGCAGGCAGTAGTGGAGCCGGTAGTGGTGGTAGAGCAGGCAGTAGTGGAGCCGGTAGTGGTGGTGGAGCAGGCAGTAGTGGAGCCGGTAGTGGTGGTGGAGCAGGCAGTAGTGGAGCCGGTAGTGGTGGTGGAGGCAGTAGTGGAGCCGGTAGTGGTGGTGGAGCAGGCAGTAGTGGAGCCGGTAGTGGTGGTGGAGCAGGCAGTAGTGGAGCCGGTAGTGGTGGTGGTGGAGCAGGCAGTAGTGGAGCCGGTAGTAGTGGTGGTGGAGCAGGCAGTAGTGGAGCCGGTAGTGGTGGTGGAGCAGGCAGTAGTGGAGCCGGTAGTGGTGGTGGAGCAGGCAGTAGTGGAGCCGGTAGTGGTGGTGGAGTAGGCAGTAGTGGAGCCGGTAGTGGTGGTGGAGCAGGCAGTAGTGGAGCCGGTAGTGGTGGTAGAGCAGGCAGTAGTGGAGCCGGTAGTGGTGGTGGAGCAGGCAGTAGTGGAGCCGGTAGTGGTGGTGGAGCAGGCAGTAGTGGAGCCGGTAGTGGTGGTGGAGCAGGCAGTAGTGGAGCCGGTAGTGGTGGTGGAGCAGGCAGTAGTGGAGCCGGTAGTGGTGGTGGAGCAGGCAGTAGTGGAGCCGGTAGTGGTGGTAGAGCAGGCAGTAGTGGAGCCGGTAGTGGTGGTGGAGCAGGCAGTAGTGGAGCCGGTAGTGGTGGTGGAGCAGGCAGTAGTGGAGCCGGTAGTGGTGGTGGTGGAGGAGGCAGTAGTGGAGCCGGTAGTGGTGGTGGAGCAGGCAGTAGTGGAGCCGGTAGTGGTGGTGGTGGAGCATGCAGTAGTGGAGCCGGTAGTGGTGGTGGAGCAAGCAGTAGTGGAGCCGGTAGTGGTGGTGGAGGAGGCAGTAGTGGAGCCGGTAGTGGTGGTGGAGGAGGCAGTAGTGGAGCCGGTAGTGGTGGTGGAGGAGGCAGTAGTGGAGCCGGTAGTGGTGGTGGAGCAGGCAGTAGTGGAGCCAGTAGTGGTGGTGGTGGAGGCAGTAGTGGAGTCGGTAGTGGTGGTGGAGCAGGCAGTAGTGGAGCCGGTAGTGGTGGTGGAGCAGGCAGTAGTGGAGCCGGTAGTGGTGGTGGAGGCAGTAGTGGAGCCGGTAGTGATGGTGGAGCAGGCAGTAGTGGAGCCGGTAGTGGTGGTGGAGCAGGCAGTAGTGGAGCCGGTAGTGGTGGTGGTGGAGGAGGCAGTAGTGGAGCCGGTAGTGGTGGTGGAGCAGGCAGTAGTGGAGCCGGTAGTGGTGGTGGAGCAGGCAGTAGTGGAGCCGGTAGTGGTGGTGGAGCAGGCAGTAGTGGAGCCGGTAGTGGTGGTGGTGGAGGAGGCAGTAGTGGAGCCGGTAGTGGTGGTGGTGGAGGAGGCAGTAGTGGAGCCGGTAGTGGTGGTGGAGCAGGCAGTAGTGGAGCCGGTAGTGGTGGTGGTGGAGGAGGCAGTAGTGGAGCCGGTAGTGGTGGTGGAGTAGGCAGTAGTGGAGCCGGTAGTGGTGGTGGTGGAGGAGGCAGTAGTGGAGCCGGTAGTGGTGGTGGTGGAGGCAGTAGTGGAGCCGGTAGTGGTGGTGGAGCAGGCAGTAGTGGAGCCGGTAGTGGTGGTGGAGCAGGCAGTAGTGGAGCCGGTAGTGGTGGTGGAGCAGGCAGTAGTGGAGCCGGTAGTGGTGGTGGAGCAGGCAGTAGTGGAGCCGGTAGTGGTGGTGGAGGAGGCAGTAGTGGAGCCGGTAGTGGTGGTGGAGGAGGCAGTAGTGGAGCCGGTAGTGGTGGTGGAGCAGGCAGTAGTGGAGCCAGTAGTGGTGGTGGTGGAGGCAGTAGTGGAGTCGGTAGTGGTGGTGGAGCAGGCAGTAGTGGAGCCGGTAGTGGTGGTGGAGCAGGCAGTAGTGGAGCCGGTAGTGGTGGTGGAGGCAGTAGTGGAGCCGGTAGTGGTGGTGGAGCAGGCAGTAGTGGAGCCGGTAGTGGTGGTGGAGCAGGCAGTAGTGGAGCCGGTAGTGGTGGTGGTGGAGGAGGCAGTAGTGGAGCCGGTAGTGGTGGTGGAGCAGGCAGTAGTGGAGCCGGTAGTGGTGGTGGAGCAGGCAGTAGTGGAGCCGGTAGTGGTGGTGGAGCAGGCAGTAGTGGAGCCGGTAGTGGTGGTGGAGCAGGCAGTAGTGGAGCCGGTAGTGGTGGTGGAGCAGGCAGTAGTGGAGCCGGTAGTGGTGGTGGAGGAGGCAGTAGTGGAGCCGGTAGTGGTGGTGGAGCAGGCAGTAGTGGAGCCGGTAGTGGTGGTGGTGGAGGAGGCAGTAGTGGAGCCGGTAGTGGTGGTGGAGTAGGCAGTAGTGGAGCCGGTAGTGGTGGTGGTGGAGGAGGCAGTAGTGGAGCCGGTAGTGGTGGTGGTGGAGGCAGTAGTGGAGCCGGTAGTGGTGGTGGAGCAGGCAGTAGTGGAGCCGGTAGTGGTGGTGGTGGAGGAGGCAGTAGTGGAGCCGGTAGTGGTGGTGGAGCAGGCAGTAGTGGAGCCAGTAGTGGTGGTGGTGGAGGCAGTAGTGGAGTCGGTAGTGGTGGTGGAGCAGGCAGTAGTGGAGCCGGTAGTGGTGGTGGAGCAGGCAGTAGTGGAGCCGGTAGTGGTGGTGGAGGCAGTAGTGGAGCCGGTAGTGATGGTGGAGCAGGCAGTAGTGGAGCCGGTAGTGGTGGTGGAGCAGGCAGTAGTGGAGCCGGTAGTGGTGGTGGTGGAGGAGGCAGTAGTGGAGCCGGTAGTGGTGGTGGAGCAGGCAGTAGTGGAGCCGGTAGTGGTGGTGGAGCAGGCAGTAGTGGAGCCGGTAGTGGTGGTGGAGCAGGCAGTAGTGGAGCCGGTAGTGGTGGTGGAGCAGGCAGTAGTGGAGCCGGTAGTGGTGGTGGTGGAGGCAGTAGTGGAGCCGGTAGTGGTGGTGGTGGAGCAGGCAGTAGTGGAGCCGGTAGTAGTGGTGGTGGAGCAGGCAGTAGTGGAGCCGGTAGTGGTGGTGGAGCAGGCAGTAGTGGAGCCGGTAGTGGTGGTGGAGCAGGCAGTAGTGGAGCCGGTAGTGGTGGTGGAGCAGGCAGTAGTGGAGCCGGTAGTGGTGGTGGAGCAGGCAGTAGTGGAGCCGGTAGTGGTGGTAGAGCAGGCAGTAGTGGAGCCGGTAGTGGTGGTGGAGCAGGCAGTAGTGGAGCCGGTAGTGGTGGTGGAGCAGGCAGTAGTGGAGCCGGTAGTGGTGGTGGAGCAGGCAGTAGTGGAGCCGGTAGTGGTGGTGGTGGAGGAGGCAGTAGTGGAGCCGGTAGTGGTGGTGGAGCAGGCAGTAGTGGAGCCGGTAGTGGTGGAGCATGCAGTAGTGGTGGTGGTGGTGGAGCATGCAGTAGTGGAGCCGGTAGTGGTGGTGGAGCAGGCAGTAGTGGAGCCGGTAGTGGTGGTGGAGGAGGCAGTAGTGGAGCCGGTAGTGGTGGTGGAGGAGGCAGTAGTGGAGCCGGTAGTGGTGGTGGAGCAGGCAGTGGTGGAGCCAGTAGTGGTGGTGGTGGAGGCAGTAGTGGAGTCGGTAGTGGTGGTGGAGCAGGCAGTAGTGGAGCCGGTAGTGGTGGTGGAGCAGGCAGTAGTGGAGCCGGTAGTGGTGGTGGGAGGCAGTAGTGGAGCCGGTAGTGGTGGTGGAGCAGGCAGTAGTGGAGCCGGTAGTGGTGGTGGAGCAGGCAGTAGTGGAGCCGGTAGTGGTGGTGGAGGAGGCAGTAGTGGAGCCGGTAGTGGTGGTGGAGCAGGCAGTAGTGGAGCCGGTAGTGGTGGTGGAGCAGGCAGTAGTGGAGCCGGTAGTGGTGGTGGAGCAGGCAGTAGTGGAGCCGGTAGTGGTGGTGGAGCAGGCAGTAGTGGAGCCAGTAGTGGAGCCGGTAGTGGTGGTGGTGGAGGAGGCAGTAGTGGAGCCGGTAGTGGTGGTGGAGCAGGCAGTAGTGGAGCCGGTAGTGGTGGTGGTGGAGGAGGCAGTAGTGGAGCCGGTAGTGGTGGTGGAGGAGGCAGTAGTGGAGCCGGTAGTGGTGGTGGAGGAGGCAGTAGTGGAGCCGGTAGTGGTGGTGGAGGAGGCAGTAGTGGAGCCGGTAGTGGTGGTGGAGCAGGCAGTAGTGGAGCCGGTAGTGGTGGTGGAGCAGGCAGTAGTGGAGCCGGTAGTGGTGGTGGAGCAGGCAGTAGTGGAGCCGGTAGTGGTGGTGGAGGCAGTAGTGGAGCCGGTAGTGGTGGTGGAGCAGGCAGTAGTGGAGCCGGTAGTGGTGGTGGAGCAGGCAGTAGTGGAGCCGGTAGTGGTGGTGGTGGAGCAGGCAGTAGTGGAGCCGGTAGTAGTGGTGGTGGAGCAGGCAGTAGTGGAGCCGGTAGTGGTGGTGGAGCAGGCAGTAGTGGAGCCGGTAGTGGTGGTGGAGCAGGCAGTAGTGGAGCCGGTAGTGGTGGTGGTGGAGGAGGCAGTAGTGGAGCCGGTAGTGGTGGTGGAGCAGGCAGTAGTGGAGCCGGTAGTGGTGGTGGAGCAGGCAGTAGTGGAGCCGGTAGTGGTGGTGGAGCAGGCAGTAGTGGAGCCGGTAGTGGTGGTGGAGCAGGCAGTAGTGGAGCCGGTAGTGGTGGTGGTGGAGGAGGCAGTAGTGGAGCCGGTAGTGGTGGTGGAGCAGGCAGTAGTGGAGCCGGTAGTGGTGGTGGTGGAGGAGGCAGTAGTGGAGCCGGTAGTGGTGGTGGAGTAGGCAGTAGTGGAGCCGGTAGTGGTGGTGGTGGAGGAGGCAGTAGTGGAGCCGGTAGTGGTGGTGGTGGAGGCAGTAGTGGAGCCGGTAGTGGTGGTGGAGCAGGCAGTAGTGGAGCCGGTAGTGGTGGTGGAGCAGGCAGTAGTGGAGCCGGTAGTGGTGGTGGAGCAGGCAGTAGTGGAGCCGGTAGTGGTGGTGGAGCAGGCAGTAGTGGAGCCGGTAGTGGTGGTGGAGGAGGCAGTAGTGGAGCCGGTAGTGGTGGTGGAGCAGGCAGTAGTGGAGCCGGTAGTGGTGGTGGAGCAGGCAGTAGTGGAGCCGGTAGTGGTGGTGGGAGGCAGTAGTGGAGCCGGTAGTGGTGGTGGAGCAGGCAGTAGTGGAGCCGGTAGTGGTGGTGGAGCAGGCAGTAGTGGAGCCGGTAGTGGTGGTGGTGGAGCAGGCAGTAGTGGAGCCGGTAGTAGTGGTGGTGGAGCAGGCAGTAGTGGAGCCGGTAGTGGTGGTGGAGCAGGCAGTAGTGGAGCCGGTAGTGGTGGTGGAGCAGGCAGTAGTGGAGCCGGTAGTGGTGGTGGTGGAGGAGGCAGTAGTGGAGCCGGTAGTGGTGGTGGAGCAGGCAGTAGTGGAGCCGGTAGTGGTGGTGGAGCAGGCAGTAGTGGAGCCGGTAGTGGTGGTGGAGCAGGCAGTAGTGGAGCCGGTAGTGGTGGTGGAGCAGGCAGTAGTGGAGCCGGTAGTGGTGGTGGTGGAGGAGGCAGTAGTGGAGCCGGTAGTGGTGGTGGAGCAGGCAGTAGTGGAGCCGGTAGTGGTGGTGGTGGAGGAGGCAGTAGTGGAGCCGGTAGTGGTGGTGGAGTAGGCAGTAGTGGAGCCGGTAGTGGTGGTGGTGGAGGAGGCAGTAGTGGAGCCGGTAGTGGTGGTGGTGGAGGCAGTAGTGGAGCCGGTAGTGGTGGTGGAGCAGGCAGTAGTGGAGCCGGTAGTGGTGGTGGAGCAGGCAGTAGTGGAGCCGGTAGTGGTGGTGGAGCAGGCAGTAGTGGAGCCGGTAGTGGTGGTGGAGCAGGCAGTAGTGGAGCCGGTAGTGGTGGTGGAGGAGGCAGTAGTGGAGCCGGTAGTGGTGGTGGAGGAGGCAGTAGTGGAGCCGGTAGTGGTGGTGGAGGAGGCAGTAGTGGAGCCGGTAGTGGTGGTGGAGCAGGCAGTAGTGAGCCGGTAGTGGTGGTGGAGCAGGCAGTAGTGGAGCCGGTAGTGGTGGTGGAGCAGGCAGTAGTGGAGCCGGTAGTGGTGGTGGAGGCAGTAGTGGAGCCGGTAGTGGTGGTGGAGCTGGCAGTAGTGGAGCCGGTAGTGGTGGTGGAGCAGGCAGTAGTGGAGCCGGTAGTGGTGGTGGTGGAGCAGGCAGTAGTGGAGCCGGTAGTAGTGGTGGTGGAGCAGGCAGTAGTGGAGCCGGTAGTGGTGGTGGAGCAGGCAGTAGTGGAGCCGGTAGTGGTGGTGGTGGAGGAGGAGGCAGTAGTGGAGCCGGTAGTGGTGGTGGAGCAGGCAGTAGTGGAGCCGGTAGTGGTGGTGGAGCAGGCAGTAGTGGAGCCGGTAGTGGTGGTGGAGCAGGCAGTAGTGGAGCCGGTAGTGGTGGTGGAGCAGGCAGTAGTGGAGCCGGTAGTGGTGGTGGAGCAGGCAGTAGTGGAGCCGGTAGTGGTGGTGGAGGCAGTAGTGGAGCCGGTAGTGGTGGTGGAGCAGGCAGTAGTGGAGCCGGTAGTGGTGGTGGAGCAGGCAGTAGTGGAGCCGGTAGTGGTGGTGGTGGAGCAGGCAGTAGTGGAGCCGGTAGTAGTGGTGGTGGAGCAGGCAGTAGTGGAGCCGGTAGTGGTGGTGGAGCAGGCAGTAGTGGAGCCGGTAGTGGTGGTGGAGCAGGCAGTAGTGGAGCCGGTAGTGGTGGTGGAGTAGGCAGTAGTGGAGCCGGTAGTGGTGGTGGAGCAGGCAGTAGTGGAGCCGGTAGTGGTGGTAGAGCAGGCAGTAGTGGAGCCGGTAGTGGTGGTGGAGCAGGCAGTAGTGTAGCCGGTAGTGGTGGTGGAGCAGGCAGTAGTGGAGCCGGTAGTGGTGGTGGAGCAGGCAGTAGTGGAGCCGGTAGTGGTGGTGGAGGCAGTAGTGGAGCCGGTAGTGGTGGTGGAGCAGGCAGTAGTGGAGCCGGTAGTGGTGGTGGAGCAGGCAGTAGTGGAGCCGGTAGTGGTGGTGGTGGAGCAGGCAGTAGTGTAGCCGGTAGTGGTGGTGGAGCAGGCAGTAGTGGAGCCGGTAGTGGTGGTGGTGGAGCAGGCAGTAGTGGAGCCGGTAGTGGTGGTGGAGCAGGCAGTAGTGGAGCCGGTAGTGGTGGTGGAGCAGGCAGTAGTGGAGCCGGTAGTGGTGGTGGAGCAGGCAGTAGTGGAGCCGGTAGTGGTGGTGGTGGAGCAGGCAGTAGTGGAGCCGGTAGTAGTGGTGGTGGAGCAGGCAGTAGTGGAGCCGGTAGTGGTGGTGGAGCAGGCAGTAGTGGAGCCGGTAGTGGTGGTGGAGCAGGCAGTAGTGGAGCCGGTAGTGGTGGTGGAGCAGGCAGTAGTGGAGCCGGTAGTGGTGGTGGAGCAGGCAGTAGTGGAGCCGGTAGTGGTGGTAGAGCAGGCAGTAGTGGAGCCGGTAGTGGTGGTGGAGCAGGCAGTAGTGGAGCCGGTAGTGGTGGTGGAGCAGGCAGTAGTGGAGCCGGTAGTGGTGGTGGAGCAGGCAGTAGTGGAGCCGGTAGTGGTGGTGGTGGAGGAGGCAGTAGTGGAGCCGGTAGTGGTGGTGGAGCAGGCAGTAGTGGAGCCGGTAGTGGTGGTGGTGGAGCATGCAGTAGTGGAGCCGGTAGTGGTGGTGGAGCAAGCAGTAGTGGAGCCGGTAGTGGTGGTGGAGGAGGCAGTAGTGGAGAGCGGTAGTGGTGGTGGAGGAGGCAGTAGTGGAGCCGGTAGTGGTGGTGGAGGAGGCAGTAGTGGAGCCGGTAGTGGTGGTGGAGCAGGCAGTAGTGGAGCCAGTAGTGGTGGTGGTGGAGGCAGTAGTGGAGTCGGTAGTGGTGGTGGAGCAGGCAGTAGTGGAGCCGGTAGTGGTGGTGGAGCAGGCAGTAGTGGAGCCGGTAGTGGTGGTGGAGGCAGTAGTGGAGCCGGTAGTGGTGGTGGAGCAGGCAGTAGTGGAGCCGGTAGTGGTGGTGGAGCAGGCAGTAGTGGAGCCGGTAGTGGTGGTGGTGGAGGAGGCAGTAGTGGAGCCGGTAGTGGTGGTGGAGCAGGCAGTAGTGGAGCCGGTAGTGGTGGTGGAGCAGGCAGTAGTGGAGCCGGTAGTGGTGGTGGAGCAGGCAGTAGTGGAGCCGGTAGTGGTGGTGGAGCAGGCAGTAGTGGAGCCGGTAGTGGTGGTGGTGGAGGAGGCAGTAGTGGAGCCGGTAGTGGTGGTGGAGCAGGCAGTAGTGGAGCCGGTAGTGGTGGTGGTGGAGGAGGCAGTAGTGGAGCCGGTAGTGGTGGTGGAGTAGGCAGTAGTGGAGCCGGTAGTGGTGGTGGTGGAGGAGGCAGTAGTGGAGCCGGTAGTGGTGGTGGTGGAGGCAGTAGTGGAGCCGGTAGTGGTGGTGGAGCAGGCAGTAGTGGAGCCGGTAGTGGTGGTGGAGCAGGCAGTAGTGGAGCCGGTAGTGGTGGTGGAGCAGGCAGTAGTGGAGCCGGTAGTGGTGGTGGAGCAGGCAGTAGTGGAGCCGGTAGTGGTGGTGGAGGAGGCAGTAGTGGAGCCGGTAGTGGTGGTGGAGGAGGCAGTAGTGGAGCCGGTAGTGGTGGTGGAGGAGGCAGTAGTGGAGCCGGTAGTGGTGGTGGAGCAGGCAGTAGTGTAGCCGGTAGTGGTGGTGGAGCAGGCAGTAGTGGAGCCGGTAGTGGTGGTGGAGCAGGCAGTAGTGGAGCCGGTAGTGGTGGTGGAGGCAGTAGTGGAGCCGGTAGTGGTGGTGGAGCAGGCAGTAGTGGAGCCGGTAGTGGTGGTGGAGCAGGCAGTAGTGGAGCCGGTAGTGGTGGTGGAGCAGGCAGTAGTGGAGCCGGTAGTGGTGGTGGAGCAGGCAGTAGTGGAGCCGGTAGTGGTGGTAGAGCAGGCAGTAGTGGAGCCGGTAGTGGTGGTGGAGCAGGCAGTAGTGGAGCCGGTAGTGGTGGTGGAGCAGGCAGTAGTGGAGCCGGTAGTGGTGGTGGAGCAGGCAGTAGTGGAGCCGGTAGTGGTGGTGGTGGAGGAGGCAGTAGTGGAGCCGGTAGTGGTGGTGGAGCAGGCAGTAGTGGAGCCGGTAGTGGTGGTGGTGGAGCATGCAGTAGTGGAGCCGGTAGTGGTGGTGGAGCAAACAGTAGTGGAGCCGGTAGTGGTGGTGGAGGAGGCAGTAGTGGAGCCGGTAGTGGTGGTGGAGGAGGCAGTAGTGGAGCCGGTAGTGGTGGTGGAGGAGGCAGTAGTGGAGCCGGTAGTGGTGGTGGAGCAGGCAGTAGTGGAGCCGGTAGTGGTGGTGGTGGAGGCAGTAGTGGAGTCGGTAGTGGTGGTGGAGCAGGCAGTAGTGGAGCCGGTAGTGGTGGTGGAGCAGGCAGTAGTGGAGCCGGTAGTGGTGGTGGAGGCAGTAGTGGAGCCGGTAGTGGTGGTGGAGCAGGCAGTAGTGGAGCCAGTAGTGGTGGTGGAGCAGGCAGTAGTGGAGCCGGTAGTGGTGGTGGTGGAGGAGGCAGTAGTGGAGCCGGTAGTGGTGGTGGAGCAGGCAGTAGTGGAGCCGGTAGTGGTGGTGGAGCAGGCAGTAGTGGAGCCGGTAGTGGTGGTGGAGCAGGCAGTAGTGGAGCCGGTAGTGGTGGTGGAGCAGGCAGTAGTGGAGCCGGTAGTGGTGGTGGTGGAGGAGGCAGTAGTGGAGCCGGTAGTGGTGGTGGAGCAGGCAGTAGTGGAGCCGGTAGTGGTGGTGGTGGAGGAGGCAGTAGTGGAGCCGGTAGTGGTGGTGGAGTAGGCAGTAGTGGAGCCGGTAGTGGTGGTGGTGGAGGAGGCAGTAGTGGAGCCGGTAGTGGTGGTGGTGGAGGCAGTAGTGGAGCCGGTAGTGGTGGTGGAGCAGGCAGTAGTGGAGCCGGTAGTGGTGGTGGAGCAGGCAGTAGTGGAGCCGGTAGTGGTGGTGGAGCAGGCAGTAGTGGAGCCGGTAGTGGTGGTGGAGCAGGCAGTAGTGGAGCCGGTAGTGGTGGTGGAGGAGGCAGTAGTGGAGCCGGTAGTGGTGGTGGAGGAGGCAGTAGTGGAGCCGGTAGTGGTGGTGGAGCAGGCAGTAGTGGAGCCAGTAGTGGTGGTGGTGGAGGCAGTAGTGGAGTCGGTAGTGGTGGTGGAGCAGGCAGTAGTGGAGCCGGTAGTGGTGGTGGAGCAGGCAGTAGTGGAGCCGGTAGTGGTGGTGGAGGCAGTAGTGGAGCCGGTAGTGGTGGTGGAGCAGGCAGTAGTGGAGCCGGTAGTGGTGGTGGAGCAGGCAGTAGTGGAGCCGGTAGTGGTGGTGGTGGAGGAGGCAGTAGTGGAGCCGGTAGTGGTGGTGGAGCAGGCAGTAGTGGAGCCGGTAGTGGTGGTGGAGCAGGCAGTAGTGGAGCCGGTAGTGGTGGTGGAGCAGGCAGTAGTGGAGCCGGTAGTGGTGCTGGAGCAGGCAGTAGTGGAGCCGGTAGTGGTGGTGGAGCAGGCAGTAGTGGAGTCGGTAGTGGTGGTGGAGGAGGCAGTAGTGGAGCCGGTAGTGGTGGTGGAGCAGGCAGTAGTGGAGCCGGTAGTGGTGGTGGTGGAGTAGGCAGTAGTGGAGCCGGTAGTGGTGGTGGTGGAGGAGGCAGTAGTGGAGCCGGTAGTGGTGGTGGTGGAGGAGGCAGTAGTGGAGCCGGTAGTGGTGGTGGTGGAGGCAGTAGTGGAGCCGGTAGTGGTGGTGGAGCAGGCAGTAGTGGAGCCGGTAGTGGTGGTGGAGCAGGCAGTAGTGGAGCCGGTAGTGGTGGTGGAGCAGGCAGTAGTGGAGCCGGTAGTGGTGGTGGAGCAGGCAGTAGTGGAACCGGTAGTGGTGGTGGAGCAGGCAGTAGTGGAGCCGGTAGTGGTGGTGGAGCAGTAGTGGAGCCGGTAGTGGTGGTGGAGCAGGCAGTAGTGGAGCCGGTAGTGGTGGTGGAGCAGGCAGTAGTGGAGCCGGTAGTGGTGGTGGAGCAGGCAGTAGTGGAGTCGGTAGTGGTGGTGGAGCAGGCAGTAGTGGAGCCGGTAGTGGTGGTGGAGGAGGCAGTAGTGGAGTCGGTAGTGGTGGTGGAGCAGGCAGTAGTGGAGTCGGTAGTGGTGGTGGAGGAGGCAGTAGTGGAGCCGGTAGTGGTGGTGGAGCAGGCAGTAGTGGAGCCGGTAGTGGTGGTGGAGCAGGCAGTAGTGGAGCCGGTAGTGGTGGTGGAGCAGGCAGTAGTGGAGTCGGTAGTGGTGGTGGAGGAGGCAGTAGTGGAGCCGGTAGTGGTGGTGGAGCAGGCAGTAGTGGAGTCGGTAGTGGTGGTGGAGCAGGCAGTAGTGGAGCCGGTAGTGGTGGTGGAGGAGGCAGTAGTGGAGCCGGTAGTGGTGGTGGAGCAGGCAGTAGTGGAGTCGGTAGTGGTGGTGGAGGAGGCAGTAGTGGAGCCGGTAGTGGTGGTGGAGCAGGCAGTAGTGGAGCCGGTAGTGGTGGTGGAGCAGGCAGTAGTGGAGCCGGTAGTGGTGGTGGAGCAGGCAGTAGTGGTAGGTAGTAGTAGGATTTCTTTAGAGAGATAGGAACCCTTCTAGAAGATGATAGAGTAGTTAGTCAGTACACAGAGCAGTTCAGCCAGTGGCAGGACTTCTTTAGAGAGATAGGAACCCTTCTAGAAGATGATAGAGTAGTTAGTCAGTACACAGAGCAGTTCAGCCAGTGGCAGGACTTCTTTAGAGAGAAATGAACCCTTCTAGAAGATGATAGAGTAGTTAGAACAGTACAGGGAGCAATTCAGTCAGTGGCAGGACTTCTTTAGAGAGATAGGAACCCTTCTAGAAGATGATAGAGTAGTTAGTCAGTACAGGGAGCAGTTCAGTCAGTGGCAGGACTTCTTTAGAGAGATAGGAACCCTTCTAGAAGATGATAGAGTAGTTAGTCAGTACAGGGAGCAGTTCAGCCAATGGCAGGACTTCTTTAGAGAGATAGGAACCCTTCTAGAAGATGATAGAGTAGTTAGTCAGTACACGGAGCAGTTCAGCCAGTGGCAGGACTTCTTTAGAGAGATAGGAACCCTTCTAGAAGATGATAGAGTAGTTAGTCAGTACACAGAGCAGTTCAGCCAGTGGCAGGACTTCTTTAGAGAGATAGGAACCCTTCTAGAAGATGATAGAGTAGTTAGTCAGTACAGAGAGCAGTTCAGCCAGTGGCAGGACTTCTTTAGAGAGAAAGGAACCCTTCTAGAAGATGATAGAGTAGTTAGTCAGTACAGGGAGCAGTTCAGCCAGTGGCAGGACTTCTTTAGAGAGATATGAACCCTTCTAGAAGATGATAGAGTAGTTAGAACAGTACAGGGAGCAATTCAGTCAGTGGCAGGACTTCTTTAGAGAGATAGGAACCCTTCTAGAAGATGATAGAGTAGTTAGTCAGTACACAGAGCAGTTCAGCCAGTGGCAGGACTTCTTTAGAGAGATATGAACCCTTCTAGAAGATGATAGAGTAGTTAGAACAGTACAGGGAGCAATTCAGTCAGTGGCAGGACTTCTTTAGAGAGATAGGAACCCTTCTAGAAGATGATAGAGTAGTTAGTCAGTACAGGGAGCAGTTCAGTCAGTGGCAGGACTTCTTTAGAGAGATAGGAACCCTTCTAGAAGATGATAGAGTAGTTAGTCAGTACAGGGAGCAGTTCAGCCAGTGGCAGGACTTCTTTAGAGAGATAGGAACCCTTCTAGAAGATGATAGAGTAGTTAGTCAGTACAGAGAGCAGTTCAGCCAGTGGCAGGACTTCTTTAGAGAGATAGGAACCCTTCTAGAAGATGATAGAGTAGTTAGTCTGTACACAGAGCAGTTCAGCCAGTGGCAGGACTTCTTTAGAGAGATAGGAACCCTTCTAGAAGATGATAGAGTAGTTAGTCAGTACACAGAGCAGTTCAGCCAGTGGCAGGACTTCTTTAGAGAGGTAGGAACCCTTCTAGAAGATGATAGAGTAGTTAGTCTGTACAGGGAGCAGTTCAGCCAGTGGCAGGACTTCTTTAGAGAGATAGGAACCCTTCTAGAAGATGATAGAGTAGTTAGTCAGTACACAGAGCAGTTCAGCCAGTGGCAGGACTTCTTTAGAGAGATAGGAACCCTTCTAGAAGATGATAGAGTAGTTAGTCAGTACACAGAGCAGTTCAGCCAGTGGCAGGACTTCTTTAGAGAGATAGGAACCCTTCTAGAAGATGATGGAGTAGTTAGTCAGTACACAGAGCAGTTCAGCCAGTGGCAGGACTTCTTTAGAGAGATAGGAACCCTTCTAGAAGATGATAGAGTAGTTAGTCAGTACACAGAGCAGTTCAGACGGTGGCAGGACTTCTTTAGAGAGATAGGAACCCTTCTAGAAGATGATAGAGTAGTTAGTCAGTACACAGAGCAGTTCAGCCAGTGGCAGGACTTCTTTAGAGAGATAGGAACCCTTCTAGAAGATGATAGAGTAGTTAGTCAGTACACAGAGCAGTTCAGCCAGTGGCAGGACTTCTTTAGAGAGATAGGAACCCTTCTAGAAGATGATAGAGTAGTTAGTCAGTACACAGAGCAGTTCAGCCAGTGGCAGGACTTCTTTAGAGAGATAGGAACCCTTCTAGAAGATGATAGAGTAGTTAGTCAGTACACAGAGCAGTTCAGCCAGTGGCAGAGGGCTACAGGACTTCTTTAGAGAGATAGGAACCCTTCTAGAAGATGATAGAGTAGTTAGTTAGTACAGAGAGCAGTTCAGCCAGTGGCAGGACTTCTTTAGAGAGATAGGAACCCTTCTAGAAGATGATAGAGTAGTTAGTCAGTACAGAGAGCAGTTCAGCCAGTGGCAGGACTTCTTTAGAGAGATAGGAACCCTTCTAGAAGATGATAGAGTAGTTAGTCAGTACACAGAGCAGTTCAGCCAGTGGCAGGACTTCTTTAGAGAGATAGGAACCCTTCTAGAAGATGATAGAGTAGTTAGTCAGTACACAGAGCAGTTCAGCCAGTGGCAGGACTTCTTTAGAGAGATAGGAACCCTTCTAGAAGATGATAGAGTAGTTAGTCAGTACACAGAGCAGTTCAGCCAGTGGCAGGACTTCTTTAGAGAGATAGGAACCCTTCTAGAAGATGATAGAGTAGTTAGTCAGTACACAGAGCAGTTCAGCCAGTGGCAGGACTTCTTTAGAGAGATAGGAACCCTTCTAGAAGATGATAGAGTAGTTAGTCAGTACACAGAGCAGTTCAGCCAGTGGCAGGACTTCTTTAGAGAGATAGGAACCCTTCTAGAAGATGATAGAGTAGTTAGTCAGTACACAGAGCAGTTCAGCCAGTGGCAGGACTTCTTTAGAGAGATAGGAACCCTTCTAGAAGATGATAGAGTAGTTAGTCAGTACACAGAGCAGTTCAGCCAGTGGCAGGACTTCTTTAGAGAGATAGGAACCCTTCTAGAAGATGATAGAGTAGTTAGTCAGTACACAGAGCAGTTCAGCCAGTGGCAGGACTTCTTTAGAGAGATAGGAACCCTTCTAGAAGATGATAGAGTAGTTAGTCAGTACACAGAGCAGTTCAGCCAGTGGCAGGACTTCTTTAGAGAGATAGGAACCCTTCTAGAAGATGATAGAGTAGTTAGTCAGTACACAGAGCAGTTCAGCCAGTGGCAGGACTTCTTTAGAGAGATAGGAACCCTTCTAGAAGATGATGGAGTAGTTAGTCAGTACACAGAGCAGTTCAGCCAGTGGCAGGACTTCTTTAGAGAGATAGGAACCCTTCTAGAAGATGATAGAGTAGTTAGTCAGTACAGAGAGCAGTTCAGCCAGTGGCAGAGGGCTACAGGACTTCTTTAGAGAGATAGGAACCCTTCTAGAAGATGATAGAGTAGTTAGTCAGTACAGAGAGCAGTTCAGCCAGTGGCAGGACTTCTTTAGAGAGATAGGAACCCTTCTAGAAGATGATAGAGTAGTTAGTCAGTACACAGAGCAGTTCAGCCAGTGGCAGGACTTCTTTAGAGAGATAGGAACCCTTCTAGAAGATGATAGAGTAGTTAGTCAGTACAGAGAGCAGTTCAGCCAGTGGCAGAGGGCTACAGGACTTCTTTAGAGAGATAGGAACCCTTCTAGAAGATGATAGAGTAGTTAGTCAGTACAGAGAGCAGTTCAGCCAGTGGCAGGACTTCTTTAGAGAGATAGGAACCCTTCTAGAAGATGATAGAGTAGTTAGTCAGTACAGAGAGCAGTTCAGCCAGTGGCAGGACTTCTTTAGAGAGATAGGAACCCTTCTAGAAGATGATAGAGTAGTTAGTCAGTACACAGAGCAGTTCAGCCAGTGGCAGGACTTCTTTAGAGAGATAGGAACCCTTCTAGAAGATGATAGAGTAGTTAGTCAGTACACAGAGCAGTTCAGCCAGTGGCAGGACTTCTTTAGAGAGATAGGAACCCTTCTAGAAGATGATAGAGTAGTTAGTCAGTACACAGAGCAGTTCAGCCAGTGGCAGGACTTCTTTAGAGAGATAGGAACCCTTCTAGAAGATGATAGAGTAGTTAGTCAGTACACAGAGCAGTTCAGCCAGTGGCAGGACTTCTTTAGAGAGATAGGAACCCTTCTAGAAGATGATAGAGTAGTTAGTCAGTACACAGAGCAGTTCAGCCAGTGGCAGGACTTCTTTAGAGAGATAGGAACCCTTCTAGAAGATGATAGAGTAGTTAGTCAGTACACAGAGCAGTTCAGCCAGTGGCAGGACTTCTTTAGAGAGATAGGAACCCTTCTAGAAGATGATAGAGTAGTTAGTCAGTACACAGAGCAGTTCAGCCAGTGGCAGGACTTCTTTAGAGAGATAGGAACCCTTCTAGAAGATGATAGAGTAGTTAGTCAGTACACAGAGCAGTTCAGCCAGTGGCAGGACTTCTTTAGAGAGATAGGAACCCTTCTAGAAGATGATAGAGTAGTTAGTCAGTACACAGAGCAGTTCAGCCAGTGGCAGGACTTCTTTAGAGAGATAGGAACCCTTCTAGAAGATGATAGAGTAGTTAGTCAGTACACAGAGCAGTTCAGCCAGTGGCAGGACTTCTTTAGAGAGATAGGAACCCTTCTAGAAGATGATAGAGTAGTTAGTCAGTACACAGAGCAGTTCAGCCAGTGGCAGGACTTCTTTAGAGAGATAGGAACCCTTCTAGAAGATGATAGAGTAGTTAGTCAGTACACAGAGCAGTTCAGCCAGTGGCAGGACTTCTTTAGAGAGATAGGAACCCTTCTAGAAGATGATAGAGTAGTTAGTCAGTACACAGAGCAGTTCAGCCAGTGGCAGGACTTCTTTAGAGAGATAGGAACCCTTCTAGAAGATGATAGAGTAGTTAGTCAGTACACAGAGCAGTTCAGCCAGTGGCAGGACTTCTTTAGAGAGATAGGAACCCTTCTAGAAGATGATAGAGTAGTTAGTCAGTACACAGAGCAGTTCAGCCAGTGGCAGGACTTCTTTAGAGAGATAGGAACCCTTCTAGAAGATGATAGAGTAGTTAGTCAGTACACAGAGCAGTTCAGCCAGTGGCAGGACTTCTTTAGAGAGATAGGAACCCTTCTAGAAGATGATAGAGTAGTTAGTCAGTACACAGAGCAGTTCAGCCAGTGGCAGGACTTCTTTAGAGAGATAGGAACCCTTCTAGAAGATGATAGAGTAGTTAGTCAGTACACAGAGCAGTTCAGCCAGTGGCAGGACTTCTTTAGAGAGATAGGAACCCTTCTAGAAGATGATAGAGTAGTTAGTCAGTACACAGAGCAGTTCAGCCAGTGGCAGGACTTCTTTAGAGAGATAGGAACCCTTCTAGAAGATGATAGAGTAGTTAGTCAGTACACAGAGCAGTTCAGCCAGTGGCAGGACTTCTTTAGAGAGATAGGAACCCTTCTAGAAGATGATAGAGTAGTTAGTCAGTACACAGAGCAGTTCAGCCAGTGGCAGGACTTCTTTAGAGAGATAGGAACCCTTCTAGAAGATGATAGAGTAGTTAGTCAGTACACAGAGCAGTTCAGCCAGTGGCAGGACTTCTTTAGAGAGATAGGAACCCTTCTAGAAGATGATAGAGTAGTTAGTCAGTACACAGAGCAGTTCAGCCAGTGGCAGGACTTCTTTAGAGAGATAGGAACCCTTCTAGAAGATGATAGAGTAGTTAGTCAGTACACAGAGCAGTTCAGCCAGTGGCAGGACTTCTTTAGAGAGATAGGAACCCTTCTAGAAGATGATAGAGTAGTTAGTCAGTACACAGAGCAGTTCAGCCAGTGGCAGGACTTCTTTAGAGAGATAGGAACCCTTCTAGAAGATGATAGAGTAGTTAGTCAGTACACAGAGCAGTTCAGCCAGTGGCAGGACTTCTTTAGAGAGATAGGAACCCTTCTAGAAGATGATAGAGTAGTTAGTCAGTACACAGAGCAGTTCAGCCAGTGGCAGGACTTCTTTAGAGAGATAGGAACCCTTCTAGAAGATGATAGAGTAGTTAGTCAGTACACAGAGCAGTTCAGCCAGTGGCAGGACTTCTTTAGAGAGATAGGAACCCTTCTAGAAGATGATAGAGTAGTTAGTCAGTACACAGAGCAGTTCAGCCAGTGGCAGGACTTCTTTAGAGAGATAGGAACCCTTCTAGAAGATGATAGAGTAGTTAGTCAGTACACAGAGCAGTTCAGCCAGTGGCAGGACTTCTTTAGAGAGATAGGAACCCTTCTAGAAGATGATAGAGTAGTTAGTCAGTACACAGAGCAGTTCAGCCAGTGGCAGGACTTCTTTAGAGAGATAGGAACCCTTCTAGAAGATGATAGAGTAGTTAGTCAGTACACAGAGCAGTTCAGCCAGTGGCAGGACTTCTTTAGAGAGATAGGAACCCTTCTAGAAGATGATAGAGTAGTTAGTCAGTACACAGAGCAGTTCAGCCAGTGGCAGGACTTCTTTAGAGAGATAGGAACCCTTCTAGAAGATGATAGAGTAGTTAGTCAGTACACAGAGCAGTTCAGCCAGTGGCAGGACTTCTTTAGAGAGATAGGAACCCTTCTAGAAGATGATAGAGTAGTTAGTCAGTACACAGAGCAGTTCAGCCAGTGGCAGGACTTCTTTAGAGAGATAGGAACCCTTCTAGAAGATGATAGAGTAGTTAGTCAGTACACAGAGCAGTTCAGCCAGTGGCAGGACTTCTTTAGAGAGATAGGAACCCTTCTAGAAGATGATAGAGTAGTTAGTCAGTACACAGAGCAGTTCAGCCAGTGGCAGGACTTCTTTAGAGAGATAGGAACCCTTCTAGAAGATGATAGAGTAGTTAGTCAGTACACAGAGCAGTTCAGCCAGTGGCAGGACTTCTTTAGAGAGATAGGAACCCTTCTAGAAGATGATAGAGTAGTTAGTCAGTACACAGAGCAGTTCAGCCAGTGGCAGGACTTCTTTAGAGAGATAGGAACCCTTCTAGAAGATGATAGAGTAGTTAGTCAGTACACAGAGCAGTTCAGCCAGTGGCAGGACTTCTTTAGAGAGATAGGAACCCTTCTAGAAGATGATAGAGTAGTTAGTCAGTACACAGAGCAGTTCAGCCAGTGGCAGGACTTCTTTAGAGAGATAGGAACCCTTCTAGAAGATGATAGAGTAGTTAGTCAGTACACAGAGCAGTTCAGCCAGTGGCAGGACTTCTTTAGAGAGATAGGAACCCTTCTAGAAGATGATAGAGTAGTTAGTCAGTACACAGAGCAGTTCAGCCAGTGGCAGGACTTCTTTAGAGAGATAGGAACCCTTCTAGAAGATGATAGAGTAGTTAGTCAGTACACAGAGCAGTTCAGCCAGTGGCAGGACTTCTTTAGAGAGATAGGAACCCTTCTAGAAGATGATAGAGTAGTTAGTCAGTACACAGAGCAGTTCAGCCAGTGGCAGGACTTCTTTAGAGAGATAGGAACCCTTCTAGAAGATGATAGAGTAGTTAGTCAGTACACAGAGCAGTTCAGCCAGTGGCAGGACTTCTTTAGAGAGATAGGAACCCTTCTAGAAGATGATAGAGTAGTTAGTCAGTACACAGAGCAGTTCAGCCAGTGGCAGGACTTCTTTAGAGAGATAGGAACCCTTCTAGAAGATGATAGAGTAGTTAGTCAGTACACAGAGCAGTTCAGCCAGTGGCAGGACTTCTTTAGAGAGATAGGAACCCTTCTAGAAGATGATAGAGTAGTTAGTCAGTACACAGAGCAGTTCAGCCAGTGGCAGGACTTCTTTAGAGAGATAGGAACCCTTCTAGAAGATGATAGAGTAGTTAGTCAGTACACAGAGCAGTTCAGCCAGTGGCAGGACTTCTTTAGAGAGATAGGAACCCTTCTAGAAGATGATAGAGTAGTTAGTCAGTACACAGAGCAGTTCAGCCAGTGGCAGGACTTCTTTAGAGAGATAGGAACCCTTCTAGAAGATGATAGAGTAGTTAGTCAGTACACAGAGCAGTTCAGCCAGTGGCAGGACTTCTTTAGAGAGATAGGAACCCTTCTAGAAGATGATAGAGTAGTTAGTCAGTACACAGAGCAGTTCAGCCAGTGGCAGGACTTCTTTAGAGAGATAGGAACCCTTCTAGAAGATGATAGAGTAGTTAGTCAGTACACAGAGCAGTTCAGCCAGTGGCAGGACTTCTTTAGAGAGATAGGAACCCTTCTAGAAGATGATAGAGTAGTTAGTCAGTACACAGAGCAGTTCAGCCAGTGGCAGGACTTCTTTAGAGAGATAGGAACCCTTCTAGAAGATGATAGAGTAGTTAGTCAGTACACAGAGCAGTTCAGCCAGTGGCAGGACTTCTTTAGAGAGATAGGAACCCTTCTAGAAGATGATAGAGTAGTTAGTCAGTACACAGAGCAGTTCAGCCAGTGGCAGGACTTCTTTAGAGAGATAGGAACCCTTCTAGAAGATGATAGAGTAGTTAGTCAGTACACAGAGCAGTTCAGCCAGTGGCAGGACTTCTTTAGAGAGATAGGAACCCTTCTAGAAGATGATAGAGTAGTTAGTCAGTACACAGAGCAGTTCAGCCAGTGGCAGGACTTCTTTAGAGAGATAGGAACCCTTCTAGAAGATGATAGAGTAGTTAGTCAGTACACAGAGCAGTTCAGCCAGTGGCAGGACTTCTTTAGAGAGATAGGAACCCTTCTAGAAGATGATAGAGTAGTTAGTCAGTACACAGAGCAGTTCAGCCAGTGGCAGGACTTCTTTAGAGAGATAGGAACCCTTCTAGAAGATGATAGAGTAGTTAGTCAGTACACAGAGCAGTTCAGCCAGTGGCAGGACTTCTTTAGAGAGATAGGAACCCTTCTAGAAGATGATAGAGTAGTTAGTCAGTACACAGAGCAGTTCAGCCAGTGGCAGGACTTCTTTAGAGAGATAGGAACCCTTCTAGAAGATGATAGAGTAGTTAGTCAGTACACAGAGCAGTTCAGCCAGTGGCAGGACTTCTTTAGAGAGATAGGAACCCTTCTAGAAGATGATAGAGTAGTTAGTCAGTACACAGAGCAGTTCAGCCAGTGGCAGAGGGTCAGTACAGGACTTCTTTAGAGAGATAGGAACCCTTCTAGAAGATGATAGAGTAGTTAGTCAGTACACAGAGCAGTTCAGCCAGTGGCAGGACTTCTTTAGAGAGATAGGAACCCTTCTAGAAGATGATAGAGTAGTTAGTCAGTACACAGAGCAGTTCAGCCAGTGGCAGGACTTCTTTAGAGAGATAGGAACCCTTCTAGAAGATGATAGAGTAGTTAGTCAGTACACAGAGCAGTTCAGCCAGTGGCAGGACTTCTTTAGAGAGATAGGAACCCTTCTAGAAGATGATAGAGTAGTTAGTCAGTACACAGAGCAGTTCAGCCAGTGGCAGGACTTCTTTAGAGAGATAGGAACCCTTCTAGAAGATGATAGAGTAGTTAGTCAGTACACAGAGCAGTTCAGCCAGTGGCAGGACTTCTTTAGAGAGATAGGAACCCTTCTAGAAGATGATAGAGTAGTTAGTCAGTACACAGAGCAGTTCAGCCAGTGGCAGGACTTCTTTAGAGAGATAGGAACCCTTCTAGAAGATGATAGAGTAGTTAGTCAGTACACAGAGCAGTTCAGCCAGTGGCAGGACTTCTTTAGAGAGATAGGAACCCTTCTAGAAGATGATAGAGTAGTTAGTCAGTACACAGAGCAGTTCAGCCAGTGGCAGGACTTCTTTAGAGAGATAGGAACCCTTCTAGAAGATGATAGAGTAGTTAGTCAGTACACAGAGCAGTTCAGCCAGTGGCAGGACTTCTTTAGAGAGATAGGAACCCTTCTAGAAGATGATAGAGTAGTTAGTCAGTACACAGAGCAGTTCAGCCAGTGGCAGGACTTCTTTAGAGAGATAGGAACCCTTCTAGAAGATGATAGAGTAGTTAGTCAGTACACAGAGCAGTTCAGCCAGTGGCAGGACTTCTTTAGAGAGATAGGAACCCTTCTAGAAGATGATAGAGTAGTTAGTCAGTACACAGAGCAGTTCAGCCAGTGGCAGGACTTCTTTAGAGAGATAGGAACCCTTCTAGAAGATGATAGAGTAGTTAGTCAGTACACAGAGCAGTTCAGCCAGTGGCAGGACTTCTTTAGAGAGATAGGAACCCTTCTAGAAGATGATAGAGTAGTTAGTCAGTACACAGAGCAGTTCAGCCAGTGGCAGGACTTCTTTAGAGAGATAGGAACCCTTCTAGAAGATGATAGAGTAGTTAGTCAGTACACAGAGCAGTTCAGCCAGTGGCAGGACTTCTTTAGAGAGATAGGAACCCTTCTAGAAGATGATAGAGTAGTTAGTCAGTACACAGAGCAGTTCAGCCAGTGGCAGGACTTCTTTAGAGAGATAGGAACCCTTCTAGAAGATGATAGAGTAGTTAGTCAGTACACAGAGCAGTTCAGCCAGTGGCAGGACTTCTTTAGAGAGATAGGAACCCTTCTAGAAGATGATAGAGTAGTTAGTCAGTACACAGAGCAGTTCAGCCAGTGGCAGGACTTCTTTAGAGAGATAGGAACCCTTCTAGAAGATGATAGAGTAGTTAGTCAGTACACAGAGCAGTTCAGCCAGTGGCAGGACTTCTTTAGAGAGATAGGAACCCTTCTAGAAGATGATAGAGTAGTTAGTCAGTACACAGAGCAGTTCAGCCAGTGGCAGGACTTCTTTAGAGAGATAGGAACCCTTCTAGAAGATGATAGAGTAGTTAGTCAGTACACAGAGCAGTTCAGCCAGTGGCAGGACTTCTTTAGAGAGATAGGAACCCTTCTAGAAGATGATAGAGTAGTTAGTCAGTACACAGAGCAGTTCAGCCAGTGGCAGGACTTCTTTAGAGAGATAGGAACCCTTCTAGAAGATGATAGAGTAGTTAGTCAGTACACAGAGCAGTTCAGCCAGTGGCAGGACTTCTTTAGAGAGATAGGAACCCTTCTAGAAGATGATAGAGTAGTTAGTCAGTACACAGAGCAGTTCAGCCAGTGGCAGGACTTCTTTAGAGAGATAGGAACCCTTCTAGAAGATGATAGAGTAGTTAGTCAGTACACAGAGCAGTTCAGCCAGTGGCAGGACTTCTTTAGAGAGATAGGAACCCTTCTAGAAGATGATAGAGTAGTTAGTCAGTACACAGAGCAGTTCAGCCAGTGGCAGGACTTCTTTAGAGAGATAGGAACCCTTCTAGAAGATGATAGAGTAGTTAGTCAGTACACAGAGCAGTTCAGCCAGTGGCAGGACTTCTTTAGAGAGATAGGAACCCTTCTAGAAGATGATAGAGTAGTTAGTCAGTACACAGAGCAGTTCAGCCAGTGGCAGGACTTCTTTAGAGAGATAGGAACCCTTCTAGAAGATGATAGAGTAGTTAGTCAGTACACAGAGCAGTTCAGCCAGTGGCAGGACTTCTTTAGAGAGATAGGAACCCTTCTAGAAGATGATAGAGTAGTTAGTCAGTACACAGAGCAGTTCAGCCAGTGGCAGGACTTCTTTAGAGAGATAGGAACCCTTCTAGAAGATGATAGAGTAGTTAGTCAGTACACAGAGCAGTTCAGCCAGTGGCAGGACTTCTTTAGAGAGATAGGAACCCTTCTAGAAGATGATAGAGTAGTTAGTCAGTACACAGAGCAGTTCAGCCAGTGGCAGGACTTCTTTAGAGAGATAGGAACCCTTCTAGAAGATGATAGAGTAGTTAGTCAGTACACAGAGCAGTTCAGCCAGTGGCAGGACTTCTTTAGAGAGATAGGAACCCTTCTAGAAGATGATAGAGTAGTTAGTCAGTACACAGAGCAGTTCAGCCAGTGGCAGGACTTCTTTAGAGAGATAGGAACCCTTCTAGAAGATGATAGAGTAGTTAGTCAGTACACAGAGCAGTTCAGCCAGTGGTCAGAGGGCAGTTCAGCCAGTGGCAGGACTTCTTTAGAGAGATAGGAACCCTTCTAGAAGATGATAGAGTAGTTAGTCAGTACACAGAGCAGTTCAGCCAGTGGCAGGACTTCTTTAGAGAGATAGGAACCCTTCTAGAAGATGATAGAGTAGTTAGTCAGTACACAGAGCAGTTCAGCCAGTGGCAGGACTTCTTTAGAGAGATAGGAACCCTTCTAGAAGATGATGGAGTAGTTAGTCAGTACACAGAGCAGTTCAGCCAGTGGCAGGACTTCTTTAGAGAGATAGGAACCCTTCTAGAAGATGATAGAGTAGTTAGTCAGTACACAGAGCAGTTCAGCCAGTGGCAGGACTTCTTTAGAGAGATAGGAACCCTTCTAGAAGATGATAGAGTAGTTAGTCAGTACACAGAGCAGTTCAGCCAGTGGCAGGACTTCTTTAGAGAGATAGGAACCCTTCTAGAAGATGATAGAGTAGTTAGTCAGTACACAGAGCAGTTCAGCCAGTGGCAGGACTTCTTTAGAGAGATAGGAACCCTTCTAGAAGATGATAGAGTAGTTAGTCAGTACACAGAGCAGTTCAGCCAGTGGCAGGACTTCTTTAGAGAGATAGGAACCCTTCTAGAAGATGATAGAGTAGTTAGTCAGTACACAGAGCAGTTCAGCCAGTGGCAGGACTTCTTTAGAGAGATAGGAACCCTTCTAGAAGATGATAGAGTAGTTAGTCAGTACACAGAGCAGTTCAGCCAGTGGCAGGACTTCTTTAGAGAGATAGGAACCCTTCTAGAAGATGATAGAGTAGTTAGTCAGTACACAGAGCAGTTCAGCCAGTGGCAGGACTTCTTTAGAGAGATAGGAACCCTTCTAGAAGATGATAGAGTAGTTAGTCAGTACACAGAGCAGTTCAGCCAGTGGCAGGACTTCTTTAGAGAGATAGGAACCCTTCTAGAAGATGATAGAGTAGTTAGTCAGTACACAGAGCAGTTCAGCCAGTGGCAGGACTTCTTTAGAGAGATAGGAACCCTTCTAGAAGATGATAGAGTAGTTAGTCAGTACACAGAGCAGTTCAGCCAGTGGCAGAGGGCTACAGGACTTCTTTAGAGAGATAGGAACCCTTCTAGAAGATGATAGAGTAGTTAGTCAGTACACAGAGCAGTTCAGCCAGTGGCAGGACTTCTTTAGAGAGATAGGAACCCTTCTAGAAGATGATAGAGTAGTTAGTCAGTACACAGAGCAGTTCAGCCAGTGGCAGGACTTCTTTAGAGAGATAGGAACCCTTCTAGAAGATGATAGAGTAGTTAGTCAGTACACAGAGCAGTTCAGCCAGTGGCAGGACTTCTTTAGAGAGATAGGAACCCTTCTAGAAGATGATAGAGTAGTTAGTCAGTACACAGAGCAGTTCAGCCAGTGGCAGGACTTCTTTAGAGAGATAGGAACCCTTCTAGAAGATGATAGAGTAGTTAGTCAGTACACAGAGCAGTTCAGCCAGTGGCAGGACTTCTTTAGAGAGATAGGAACCCTTCTAGAAGATGATAGAGTAGTTAGTCAGTACACAGAGCAGTTCAGCCAGTGGCAGGACTTCTTTAGAGAGATAGGAACCCTTCTAGAAGATGATAGAGTAGTTAGTCAGTACACAGAGCAGTTCAGCCAGTGGCAGGACTTCTTTAGAGAGATAGGAACCCTTCTAGAAGATGATAGAGTAGTTAGTCAGTACACAGAGCAGTTCAGCCAGTGGCAGGACTTCTTTAGAGAGATAGGAACCCTTCTAGAAGATGATAGAGTAGTTAGTCAGTACACAGAGCAGTTCAGCCAGTGGCAGGACTTCTTTAGAGAGATAGGAACCCTTCTAGAAGATGATAGAGTAGTTAGTCAGTACACAGAGCAGTTCAGCCAGTGGCAGGACTTCTTTAGAGAGATAGGAACCCTTCTAGAAGATGATAGAGTAGTTAGTCAGTACACAGAGCAGTTCAGCCAGTGGCAGGACTTCTTTAGAGAGATAGGAACCCTTCTAGAAGATGATAGAGTAGTTAGTCAGTACACAGAGCAGTTCAGCCAGTGGCAGGACTTCTTTAGAGAGATAGGAACCCTTCTAGAAGATGATAGAGTAGTTAGTCAGTACACAGAGCAGTTCAGCCAGTGGCAGGACTTCTTTAGAGAGATAGGAACCCTTCTAGAAGATGATAGAGTAGTTAGTCAGTACACAGAGCAGTTCAGCCAGTGGCAGGACTTCTTTAGAGAGATAGGAACCCTTCTAGAAGATGATAGAGTAGTTAGTCAGTACACAGAGCAGTTCAGCCAGTGGCAGGACTTCTTTAGAGAGATAGGAACCCTTCTAGAAGATGATAGAGTAGTTAGTCAGTACACAGAGCAGTTCAGCCAGTGGCAGGACTTCTTTAGAGAGATAGGAACCCTTCTAGAAGATGATAGAGTAGTTAGTCAGTACACAGAGCAGTTCAGCCAGTGGCAGGACTTCTTTAGAGAGATAGGAACCCTTCTAGAAGATGATAGAGTAGTTAGTCAGTACACAGAGCAGTTCAGCCAGTGGCAGGACTTCTTTAGAGAGATAGGAACCCTTCTAGAAGATGATAGAGTAGTTAGTCAGTACACAGAGCAGTTCAGCCAGTGGCAGGACTTCTTTAGAGAGATAGGAACCCTTCTAGAAGATGATAGAGTAGTTAGTCAGTACACAGAGCAGTTCAGCCAGTGGCAGGACTTCTTTAGAGAGATAGGAACCCTTCTAGAAGATGATAGAGTAGTTAGTCAGTACACAGAGCAGTTCAGCCAGTGGCAGGACTTCTTTAGAGAGATAGGAACCCTTCTAGAAGATGATAGAGTAGTTAGTCAGTACACAGAGCAGTTCAGCCAGTGGCAGGACTTCTTTAGAGAGATAGGAACCCTTCTAGAAGATGATAGAGTAGTTAGTCAGTACACAGAGCAGTTCAGCCAGTGGCAGGACTTCTTTAGAGAGATAGGAACCCTTCTAGAAGATGATAGAGTAGTTAGTCAGTACACAGAGCAGTTCAGCCAGTGGCAGGACTTCTTTAGAGAGATAGGAACCCTTCTAGAAGATGATAGAGTAGTTAGTCAGTACACAGAGCAGTTCAGCCAGTGGCAGGACTTCTTTAGAGAGATAGGAACCCTTCTAGAAGATGATAGAGTAGTTAGTCAGTACACAGAGCAGTTCAGCCAGTGGCAGGACTTCTTTAGAGAGATAGGAACCCTTCTAGAAGATGATAGAGTAGTTAGTCAGTACACAGAGCAGTTCAGCCAGTGGCAGGACTTCTTTAGAGAGATAGGAACCCTTCTAGAAGATGATAGAGTAGTTAGTCAGTACAGAGAGCAGTTCAGCCAGTGGCAGGACTTCTTTAGAGAGATAGGAACCCTTCTAGAAGATGATAGAGTAGTTAGTCAGTACACAGAGCAGTTCAGCCAGTGGCAGGACTTCTTTAGAGAGATAGGAACCCTTCTAGAAGATGATAGAGTAGTTAGTCAGTACACAGAGCAGTTCAGCCAGTGGCAGGACTTCTTTAGAGAGATAGGAACCCTTCTAGAAGATGATAGAGTAGTTAGTCAGTACACAGAGCAGTTCAGCCAGTGGCAGAGGGAACCCTTCTAGTCAGGACAGTTCAGCCAGTTCTTTAGAGAGATAGGAACCCTTCTAGAAGATGATAGAGTAGTTAGTCAGTACACAGAGCAGTTCAGCCAGTGGCAGGACTTCTTTAGAGAGATAGGAACCCTTCTAGAAGATGATAGAGTAGTTAGTCAGTACACAGAGCAGTTCAGCCAGTGGCAGGACTTCTTTAGAGAGATAGGAACCCTTCTAGAAGATGATAGAGTAGTTAGTCAGTACACAGAGCAGTTCAGCCAGTGGCAGGACTTCTTTAGAGAGATAGGAACCCTTCTAGAAGATGATAGAGTAGTTAGTCAGTACACAGAGCAGTTCAGCCAGTGGAACCCTTCTAGAAGATGATAGAGTAGTTAGTCAGGACTTCTTTAGAGAGATAGGAACCCTTCTAGAAGATGATAGAGTAGTTAGTCAGTACACAGAGCAGTTCAGCCAGTGGCAGGACTTCTTTAGAGAGATAGGAACCCTTCTAGAAGATGATAGAGTAGTTAGTCAGTACACAGAGCAGTTCAGCCAGTGGCAGGACTTCTTTAGAGAGATAGGAACCCTTCTAGAAGATGATAGAGTAGTTAGTCAGTACACAGAGCAGTTCAGCCAGTGGCAGGACTTCTTTAGAGAGATAGGAACCCTTCTAGAAGATGATAGAGTAGTTAGTCAGTACACAGAGCAGTTCAGCCAGTGGCAGGACTTCTTTAGAGAGATAGGAACCCTTCTAGAAGATGATAGAGTAGTTAGTCAGTAC
Organism: Oncorhynchus masou masou; assembly: GCF_036934945.1. Taxonomy (NCBI): domain Eukaryota; kingdom Metazoa; phylum Chordata; class Actinopteri; order Salmoniformes; family Salmonidae; genus Oncorhynchus; species Oncorhynchus masou. The sequence continues at coordinate 57,199 of NW_027008523.1, forward strand.
ACAGAGCAGTTCAGCCAGTGGCAGGACTTCTTTAGAGAGATAGGAACCCTTCTAGAAGATGATAGAGTAGTTAGTCAGTACACAGAGCAGTTCAGCCAGTGGCAGGACTTCTTTAGAGAGATAGGAACCCTTCTAGAAGATGATAGAGTAGTTAGTCAGTACACAGAGCAGTTCAGCCAGTGGCAGGACTTCTTTAGAGAGATAGGAACCCTTCTAGAAGATGATAGAGTAGTTAGTCAGTACACAGAGCAGTTCAGCCAGTGGCAGGACTTCTTTAGAGAGATAGGAACCCTTCTAGAAGATGATAGAGTAGTTAGTCAGTACACAGAGCAGTTCAGCCAGTGGCAGGACTTCTTTAGAGAGATAGGAACCCTTCTAGAAGATGATAGAGTAGTTAGTCAGTACACAGAGCAGTTCAGCCAGTGGCAGGACTTCTTTAGAGAGATAGGAACCCTTCTAGAAGATGATAGAGTAGTTAGTCAGTACACAGAGCAGTTCAGCCAGTGGCAGGACTTCTTTAGAGAGATAGGAACCCTTCTAGAAGATGATAGAGTAGTTAGTCAGTACACAGAGCAGTTCAGCCAGTGGCAGGACTTCTTTAGAGAGATAGGAACCCTTCTAGAAGATGATAGAGTAGTTAGTCAGTACACAGAGCAGTTCAGCCAGTGGCAGGACTTCTTTAGAGAGATAGGAACCCTTCTAGAAGATGATAGAGTAGTTAGTCAGTACACAGAGCAGTTCAGCCAGTGGCAGGACTTCTTTAGAGAGATAGGAACCCTTCTAGAAGATGATAGAGTAGTTAGTCAGTACACAGAGCAGTTCAGCCAGTGGCAGGACTTCTTTAGAGAGATAGGAACCCTTCTAGAAGATGATAGAGTAGTTAGTCAGTACACAGAGCAGTTCAGCCAGTGGCAGGACTTCTTTAGAGAGATAGGAACCCTTCTAGAAGATGATAGAGTAGTTAGTCAGTACACAGAGCAGTTCAGCCAGTGGCAGGACTTCTTTAGAGAGATAGGAACCCTTCTAGAAGATGATAGAGTAGTTAGTCAGTACACAGAGCAGTTCAGCCAGTGGCAGGTTCAGCCAGTGGCAGGACTTCTTTAGAGAGATAGGAACCCTTCTAGAAGATGATAGAGTAGTTAGTCAGTACACAGAGCAGTTCAGCCAGTGGCAGGACTTCTTTAGAGAGATAGGAACCCTTCTAGAAGATGATAGAGTAGTTAGTCAGTACACAGAGCAGTTCAGCCAGTGGCAGGACTTCTTTAGAGAGATAGGAACCCTTCTAGAAGATGATAGAGTAGTTAGTCAGTACACAGAGCAGTTCAGCCAGTGGCAGGACTTCTTTAGAGAGATAGGAACCCTTCTAGAAGATGATAGAGTAGTTAGTCAGTACACAGAGCAGTTCAGCCAGTGGCAGGACTTCTTTAGAGAGATAGGAACCCTTCTAGAAGATGATAGAGTAGTTAGTCAGTACACAGAGCAGTTCAGCCAGTGGCAGGACTTCTTTAGAGAGATAGGAACCCTTCTAGAAGATGATAGAGTAGTTAGTCAGTACACAGAGCAGTTCAGCCAGTGGCAGGACTTCTTTAGAGAGATAGGAACCCTTCTAGAAGATGATAGAGTAGTTAGTCAGTACACAGAGCAGTTCAGCCAGTGGCAGGACTTCTTTAGAGAGATAGGAACCCTTCTAGAAGATGATAGAGTAGTTAGTCAGTACACAGAGCAGTTCAGCCAGTGGCAGGACTTCTTTAGAGAGATAGGAACCCTTCTAGAAGATGATAGAGTAGTTAGTCAGTACACAGAGCAGTTCAGCCAGTGGCAGGACTTCTTTAGAGAGATAGGAACCCTTCTAGAAGATGATAGAGTAGTTAGTCAGTACACAGAGCAGTTCAGCCAGTGGCAGGACTTCTTTAGAGAGATAGGAACCCTTCTAGAAGATGATAGAGTAGTTAGTCAGTACACAGAGCAGTTCAGCCAGTGGCAGGACTTCTTTAGAGAGATAGGAACCCTTCTAGAAGATGATAGAGTAGTTAGTCAGTACACAGAGCAGTTCAGCCAGTGGCAGGACTTCTTTAGAGAGATAGGAACCCTTCTAGAAGATGATAGAGTAGTTAGTCAGTACACAGAGCAGTTCAGCCAGTGGCAGGACTTCTTTAGAGAGATAGGAACCCTTCTAGAAGATGATAGAGTAGTTAGTCAGTACACAGAGCAGTTCAGCCAGTGGCAGGACTTCTTTAGAGAGATAGGAACCCTTCTAGAAGATGATAGAGTAGTTAGTCAGTACACAGAGCAGTTCAGCCAGTGGCAGGACTTCTTTAGAGAGATAGGAACCCTTCTAGAAGATGATAGAGTAGTTAGTCAGTACACAGAGCAGTTCAGCCAGTGGCAGGACTTCTTTAGAGAGATAGGAACCCTTCTAGAAGATGATAGAGTAGTTAGTCAGTACACAGAGCAGTTCAGCCAGTGGCAGGACTTCTTTAGAGAGATAGGAACCCTTCTAGAAGATGATAGAGTAGTTAGTCAGTACACAGAGCAGTTCAGCCAGTGGCAGGACTTCTTTAGAGAGATAGGAACCCTTCTAGAAGATAGAGTAGTTAGTCAGTACACAGAGCAGTTCAGCCAGTGGCAGGACTTCTTTAGAGAGATAGGAACCCTTCTAGAAGATGATAGAGTAGTTAGTCAGTACACAGAGCAGTTCAGCCAGTTAGTCAGTACACAGAGGTTCAGCCAGGACTTCTTTAGAGAGATAGGAACCCTTCTAGAAGATGATAGAGTAGTTAGTCAGTACACAGAGCAGTTCAGCCAGTGGCAGGACTTCTTTAGAGAGATAGGAACCCTTCTAGAAGATGATAGAGTAGTTAGTCAGTACACAGAGCAGTTCAGCCAGTGGCAGGACTTCTTTAGAGAGATAGGAACCCTTCTAGAAGATGATAGAGTAGTTAGTCAGTACACAGAGCAGTTCAGCCAGTGGCAGGACTTCTTTAGAGAGATAGGAACCCTTCTAGAAGATGATAGAGTAGTTAGTCAGTACACAGAGCAGTTCAGCCAGTGGCAGGACTTCTTTAGAGAGATAGGAACCCTTCTAGAAGATGATAGAGTAGTTAGTCAGTACACAGAGCAGTTCAGCCAGTGGCAGGACTTCTTTAGAGAGATAGGAACCCTTCTAGAAGATGATAGAGTAGTTAGTCAGTACACAGAGCAGTTCAGCCAGTGGCAGGACTTCTTTAGAGAGATAGGAACCCTTCTAGAAGATGATAGAGTAGTTAGTCAGTACACAGAGCAGTTCAGCCAGTGGCAGGACTTCTTTAGAGAGATAGGAACCCTTCTAGAAGATGATAGAGTAGTTAGTCAGTACACAGAGCAGTTCAGCCAGTGGCAGGACTTCTTTAGAGAGATAGGAACCCTTCTAGAAGATGATAGAGTAGTTAGTCAGTACACAGAGCAGTTCAGCCAGTGGCAGGACTTCTTTAGAGAGATAGGAACCCTTCTAGAAGATGATAGAGTAGTTAGTCAGTACACAGAGCAGTTCAGCCAGTGGCAGGACTTCTTTAGAGAGATAGGAACCCTTCTAGAAGATGATAGAGTAGTTAGTCAGTACACAGAGCAGTTCAGCCAGTGGCAGGACTTCTTTAGAGAGATAGGAACCCTTCTAGAAGATGATAGAGTAGTTAGTCAGTACACAGAGCAGTTCAGCCAGTGGCAGGACTTCTTTAGAGAGATAGGAACCCTTCTAGAAGATGATAGAGTAGTTAGTCAGTACACAGAGCAGTTCAGCCAGTGGCAGGACTTCTTTAGAGAGATAGGAACCCTTCTAGAAGATGATAGAGTAGTTAGTCAGTACACAGAGCAGTTCAGCCAGTGGCAGGACTTCTTTAGAGAGATAGGAACCCTTCTAGAAGATGATAGAGTAGTTAGTCAGTACACAGAGCAGTTCAGCCAGTGGCAGGACTTCTTTAGAGAGATAGGAACCCTTCTAGAAGATGATAGAGTAGTTAGTCAGTACACAGAGCAGTTCAGCCAGTGGCAGGACTTCTTTAGAGAGATAGGAACCCTTCTAGAAGATGATAGAGTAGTTAGTCAGTACACAGAGCAGTTCAGCCAGTGGCAGGACTTCTTTAGAGAGATAGGAACCCTTCTAGAAGATGATAGAGTAGTTAGTCAGTACACAGAGCAGTTCAGCCAGTGGCAGGACTTCTTTAGAGAGATAGGAACCCTTCTAGAAGATGATAGAGTAGTTAGTCAGTACACAGAGCAGTTCAGCCAGTGGCAGGACTTCTTTAGAGAGATAGGAACCCTTCTAGAAGATGATAGAGTAGTTAGTCAGTACACAGAGCAGTTCAGCCAGTGGCAGGACTTCTTTAGAGAGATAGGAACCCTTCTAGAAGATGATAGAGTAGTTAGTCAGTACACAGAGCAGTTCAGCCAGTGGTCAGTACAGGACTGGCAGGACTTTTAGAGAGATAGGAACCCTTCTAGAAGATGATAGAGTAGTTAGTCAGTACACAGAGCAGTTCAGCCAGTGGCAGGACTTCTTTAGAGAGATAGGAACCCTTCTAGAAGATGATAGAGTAGTTAGTCAGTACACAGAGCAGTTCAGCCAGTGGCAGGACTTCTTTAGAGAGATAGGAACCCTTCTAGAAGATGATAGAGTAGTTAGTCAGTACACAGAGCAGTTCAGCCAGTGGCAGGACTTCTTTAGAGAGATAGGAACCCTTCTAGAAGATGATAGAGTAGTTAGTCAGTACACAGAGCAGTTCAGCCAGTGGCAGGACTTCTTTAGAGAGATAGGAACCCTTCTAGAAGATGATAGAGTAGTTAGTCAGTACACAGAGCAGTTCAGCCAGTTCAGCCTAGAAGATGATAGAGTAGTTAGTCAGTACACAGAGCAGTTCAGCCAGTGGCAGGACTTCTTTAGAGAGATAGGAACCCTTCTAGAAGATGATAGAGTAGTTAGTCAGTACACAGAGCAGTTCAGCCAGTGGCAGGACTTCTTTAGAGAGATAGGAACCCTTCTAGAAGATGATAGAGTAGTTAGTCAGTACACAGAGCAGTTCAGCCAGTGGCAGGACTTCTTTAGAGAGTGGCAGGACTTCTTTAGATAGGAACCCTTCTAGAAGATGATAGAGTAGTTAGTCAGTACACAGAGCAGTTCAGCCAGTGGCAGGACTTCTTTAGAGAGATAGGAACCCTTCTAGAAGATGATAGAGTAGTTAGTCAGTACACAGAGCAGTTCAGCCAGTGGCAGGACTTCTTTAGAGAGATAGGAACCCTTCTAGAAGATGATAGAGTAGTTAGTCAGTACACAGAGCAGTTCAGCCAGTGGCAGGACTTCTTTAGAGAGATAGGAACCCTTCTAGAAGATGATAGAGTAGTTAGTCAGTACACAGAGCAGTTCAGCCAGTGGCAGGACTTCTTTAGAGAGATAGGAACCCTTCTAGAAGATGATAGAGTAGTTAGTCAGTACACAGAGCAGTTCAGCCAGTGGCAGGACTTCTTTAGAGAGATAGGAACCCTTCTAGAAGATGATAGAGTAGTTAGTCAGTACACAGAGCAGTTCAGCCAGTGGCAGGACTTCTTTAGAGAGATAGGAACCCTTCTAGAAGATGATAGAGTAGTTAGTCAGTACACAGAGCAGTTCAGCCAGTGGCAGGACTTCTTTAGAGAGATAGGAACCCTTCTAGAAGATGATAGAGTAGTTAGTCAGTACACAGAGCAGTTCAGCCAGTGGCAGGACTTCTTTAGAGAGATAGGAACCCTTCTAGAAGATGATAGAGTAGTTAGTCAGTACACAGAGCAGTTCAGCCAGTGGCAGGACTTCTTTAGAGAGATAGGAACCCTTCTAGAAGATGATAGAGTAGTTAGTCAGTACACAGAGCAGTTCAGCCAGTGGCAGGACTTCTTTAGAGAGATAGGAACCCTTCTAGAAGATGATAGAGTAGTTAGTCAGTACACAGAGCAGTTCAGCCAGTGGCAGGACTTCTTTAGAGAGATAGGAACCCTTCTAGAAGATGATAGAGTAGTTAGTCAGTACACAGAGCAGTTCAGCCAGTGGCAGGACTTCTTTAGAGAGATAGGAACCCTTCTAGAAGATGATAGAGTAGTTAGTCAGTACACAGAGCAGTTCAGCCAGTGGCAGGACTTCTTTAGAGAGATAGGAACCCTTCTAGAAGATGATAGAGTAGTTAGTCAGTACACAGAGCAGTTCAGCCAGTGGCAGGACTTCTTTAGAGAGATAGGAACCCTTCTAGAAGATGATAGAGTAGTTAGTCAGTACACAGAGCAGTTCAGCCAGTGGCAGGACTTCTTTAGAGAGATAGGAACCCTTCTAGAAGATGATAGAGTAGTTAGTCAGTACACAGAGCAGTTCAGCCAGTGGCAGGACTTCTTTAGAGAGATAGGAACCCTTCTAGAAGATGATAGAGTAGTTAGTCAGTACACAGAGCAGTTCAGCCAGTGGCAGGACTTCTTTAGAGAGATAGGAACCCTTCTAGAAGATGATAGAGTAGTTAGTCAGTACACAGAGCAGTTCAGCCAGTGGCAGGACTTCTTTAGAGAGATAGGAACCCTTCTAGAAGATGATAGAGTAGTTAGTCAGTACACAGAGCAGTTCAGCCAGTGGCAGGACTTCTTTAGAGAGATAGGAACCCTTCTAGAAGATGATAGAGTAGTTAGTCAGTACACAGAGCAGTTCAGCCAGTGGCAGGACTTCTTTAGAGAGATAGGAACCCTTCTAGAAGATGATAGAGTAGTTAGTCAGTACACAGAGCAGTTCAGCCAGTGGCAGGACTTCTAGAAGATGATAGAGTAGTTTTAGAGAGATAGGAACCCTTCTAGAAGATGATAGAGTAGTTAGTCAGTACACAGAGCAGTTCAGCCAGTGGCAGGACTTCTTTAGAGAGATAGGAACCCTTCTAGAAGATGATAGAGTAGTTAGTCAGTACACAGAGCAGTTCAGCCAGTGGCAGGACTTCTTTAGAGAGATAGGAACCCTTCTAGAAGATGATAGAGTAGTTAGTCAGTACACAGAGCAGTTCAGCCAGTGGCAGGACTTCTTTAGAGAGATAGGAACCCTTCTAGAAGATGATAGAGTAGTTAGTCAGTACACAGAGCAGTTCAGCCAGTGGCAGGACTTCTTTAGAGAGATAGGAACCCTTCTAGAAGATGATAGAGTAGTTAGTCAGTACACAGAGCAGTTCAGCCAGTGGCAGGACTTCTTTAGAGAGATAGGAACCCTTCTAGAAGATGATAGAGTAGTTAGTCAGTACACAGAGCAGTTCAGCCAGTGGCAGGACTTCTTTAGAGAGATAGGAACCCTTCTAGAAGATGATAGAGTAGTTAGTCAGTACACAGAGCAGTTCAGCCAGTGGCAGGACTTCTTTAGAGAGATAGGAACCCTTCTAGAAGATGATAGAGTAGTTAGTCAGTACACAGAGCAGTTCAGCCAGTGGCAGGACTTCTTTAGAGAGATAGGAACCCTTCTAGAAGATGATAGAGTAGTTAGTCAGTACACAGAGCAGTTCAGCCAGTGGCAGGACTTCTTTAGAGAGATAGGAACCCTTCTAGAAGATGATAGAGTAGTTAGTCAGTACACAGAGCAGTTCAGCCAGTGCAGCCAGTGGCAGGACTTCTTTAGAGAGATAGGAACCCTTCTAGAAGATGATAGAGTAGTTAGTCAGTACACAGAGCAGTTCAGCCAGTGGCAGGACTTCTTTAGAGAGATAGGAACCCTTCTAGAAGATGATAGAGTAGTTAGTCAGTACACAGAGCAGTTCAGCCAGTGGCAGGACTTCTTTAGAGAGATAGGAACCCTTCTAGAAGATGATAGAGTAGTTAGTCAGTACACAGAGCAGTTCAGTTCTTTAGAGAGATAGCCAGTGGCAGTACACAGAGCAGTTCAGCCAGTGGCAGGACTTCTTTAGAGAGATAGGAACCCTTCTAGAAGATGATAGAGTAGTTAGTCAGTACACAGAGCAGTTCAGAGCAGTTCAGCCAGTGGCAGTTCAGCCAGTGGCAGGACTTCTTTAGAGAGATAGGAACCCTTCTAGAAGATGATAGAGTAGTTAGTCAGTACACAGAGCAGTTCAGCCAGTGGCAGGACTTCTTTAGAGAGATAGGAACCCTTCTAGAAGATGATAGAGTAGTTAGTCAGTACACAGAGCAGTTCAGCCAGTGGCAGGACTTCTTTAGAGAGATAGGAACCCTTCTAGAAGATGATAGAGTAGTTAGTCAGTACACAGAGCAGTTCAGCCAGTGGCAGGACTTCTTTAGAGAGATAGGAACCCTTCTAGAAGATGATAGAGTAGTTAGTCAGTACACAGAGCAGTTCAGCCAGTGGCAGGACTTCTTTAGAGAGATAGGAACCCTTCTAGAAGATGATAGAGTAGTTAGTCAGTACACAGAGCAGTTCAGCCAGTGGCAGGACTTCTTTAGAGAGATAGGAACCCTTCTAGAAGATGATAGAGTAGTTAGTCAGTACACAGAGCAGTTCAGCCAGTGGCAGGACTTCTTTAGAGAGATAGGAACCCTTCTAGAAGATGATAGAGTAGTTAGTCAGTACACAGAGCAGTTCAGCCAGTGGCAGGACTTCTTTAGAGAGATAGGAACCCTTCTAGAAGATGATAGAGTAGTTAGTCAGTACACAGAGCAGTTCAGCCAGTGGCAGGACTTCTTTAGAGAGATAGGAACCCTTCTAGAAGATGATAGAGTAGTTAGTCAGTACACAGAGCAGTTCAGCCAGTGGCAGGACTTCTTTAGAGAGATAGGAACCCTTCTAGAAGATGATAGAGTAGTTAGTCAGTACACAGAGCAGTTCAGCCAGTGGCAGGACTTCTTTAGAGAGATAGGAACCCTTCTAGAAGATGATAGAGTAGTTAGTCAGTACACAGAGCAGTTCAGCCAGTGGCAGGACTTCTTTAGAGAGATAGGAACCCTTCTAGAAGATGATAGAGTAGTTAGTCAGTACACAGAGCAGTTCAGCCAGTGGCAGGACTTCTTTAGAGAGATAGGAACCCTTCTAGAAGATGATAGAGTAGTTAGTCAGTACACAGAGCAGTTCAGCCAGTGGCAGGACTTCTTTAGAGAGATAGGAACCCTTCTAGAAGATGATAGAGTAGTTAGTCAGTACACAGAGCAGTTCAGCCAGTGGCAGGACTTCTTTAGAGAGATAGGAACCCTTCTAGAAGATGATAGAGTAGTTAGTCAGTACACAGAGCAGTTCAGCCAGTGGCAGGACTTCTTTAGAGAGATAGGAACCCTTCTAGAAGATGATAGAGTAGTTAGTCAGTACACAGAGCAGTTCAGCCAGTGGCAGGACTTCTTTAGAGAGATAGGAACCCTTCTAGAAGATGATAGAGTAGTTAGTCAGTACACAGAGCAGTTCAGCCAGTGGCAGGACTTCTTTAGAGAGATAGGAACCCTTCTAGAAGATGATAGAGTAGTTAGTCAGTACACAGAGCAGTTCAGCCAGTGGCAGGACTTCTTTAGAGAGATAGGAACCCTTCTAGAAGATGATAGAGTAGTTAGTCAGTACACAGAGCAGTTCAGCCAGTGGCAGGACTTCTTTAGAGAGATAGGAACCCTTCTAGAAGATGATAGAGTAGTTAGTCAGTACACAGAGCAGTTCAGCCAGTGGCAGTACACAGAGCAGTTCAGCCAGTGGCAGGACTTCTTTAGGGAGAGATAGGAACCCTTCTAGAAGATGATAGAGTAGTTAGTCAGTACACAGAGCAGTTCAGCCAGTGGCAGGACTTCTTTAGAGAGATAGGAACCCTTCTAGAAGATGATAGAGTAGTTAGTCAGTACACAGAGCAGTTCAGCCAGTGGCAGGACTTCTTTAGAGAGATAGGAACCCTTCTAGAAGATGATAGAGTAGTTAGTCAGTACACAGAGCAGTTCAGCCAGTGGCAGGACTTCTTTAGAGAGATAGGAACCCTTCTAGAAGATGATAGAGTAGTTAGTCAGTACAGTTCAGAGCAGTTCAGCCAGTGGCAGGACTTCTTTAGAGAGATAGGAACCCTTCTAGAAGATGATAGAGTAGTTAGTCAGTACACAGAGCAGTTCAGCCAGTGGCAGGACTTCTTTAGAGAGATAGGAACCCTTCTAGAAGATGATAGAGTAGTTAGTCAGTACACAGAGCAGTTCAGCCAGTGGCAGGACTTCTTTAGAGAGATAGGAACCCTTCTAGAAGATGATAGAGTAGTTAGTCAGTACACAGAGCAGTTCAGCCAGTGGCAGGACTTCTTTAGAGAGATAGGAACCCTTCTAGAAGATGATAGAGTAGTTAGTCAGTACACAGAGCAGTTCAGCCAGTGGCAGGACTTCTTTAGAGAGATAGGAACCCTTCTAGAAGATGATAGAGTAGTTAGTCAGTACACAGAGCAGTTCAGCCAGTGGCAGGACTTCTTTAGAGAGATAGGAACCCTTCTAGAAGATGATAGAGTAGTTAGTCAGTACACAGAGCAGTTCAGCCAGTGGCAGGACTTCTTTAGAGAGATAGGAACCCTTCTAGAAGATGATAGAGTAGTTAGTCAGTACACAGAGCAGTTCAGCCAGTGGCAGGACTTCTTTAGAGAGATAGGAACCCTTCTAGAAGATGATAGAGTAGTTAGTCAGTACACAGAGCAGTTCAGCCAGTGGCAGGACTTCTTTAGAGAGATAGGAACCCTTCTAGAAGATGATAGAGTAGTTAGTCAGTACACAGAGCAGTTCAGCCAGTGGCAGGACTTCTTTAGAGATAGGAACCCTTCTAGAAGATGATAGAGTAGTTAGTCAGTACACAGAGCAGTTCAGCCAGTGGCAGGACTTCTTTAGAGAGATAGGAACCCTTCTAGAAGATGATAGAGTAGTTAGTCAGTACACAGAGCAGTTCAGCCAGTGGCAGGACTTCTTTAGAGAGATAGGAACCCTTCTAGAAGATGATAGAGTAGTTAGTCAGTACACAGAGCAGTTCAGCCAGTGGCAGGACTTCTTTAGAGAGATAGGAACCCTTCTAGAAGATGATAGAGTAGTTAGTCAGTACACAGAGCAGTTCAGCCAGTGGCAGGACTTCTTTAGAGAGATAGGAACCCTTCTAGAAGATGATAGAGTAGTTAGTCAGTACACAGAGCAGTTCAGCCAGTGGCAGGACTTCTTTAGAGAGATAGGAACCCTTCTAGAAGATGATGGAGTAGTTAGTCAGTACACAGAGCAGTTCAGCCAGTGGCAGGACTTCTTTAGAGAGATAGGAACCCTTCTAGAAGATGATAGAGTAGTTAGTCAGTACAGAGCAGTTCAGCCAGTGGCAGGACTTCTTTAGAGAGATAGGAACCCTTCTAGAAGATGATAGAGTAGTTAGTCAGTACAGAGAGCAGTTCAGCCAGTGGCAGGACTTCTTTAGAGAGATAGGAACCCTTCTAGAAGATGATAGAGTAGTTAGTCAGTACACAGAGCAGTTCAGCCAGTGGCAGGACTTCTTTAGAGAGATAGGAACCCTTCTAGAAGATGATAGAGTAGTTAGTCAGTACACAGAGCAGTTCAGCCAGTGGCAGGACTTCTTTAGAGAGATAGGAACCCTTCTAGAAGATGATAGAGTAGTTAGTCAGTACACAGAGCAGTTCAGCCAGTGGCAGGACTTCTTTAGAGAGATAGGAACCCTTCTAGAAGATGATAGAGTAGTTAGTCAGTACACAGAGCAGTTCAGCCAGTGGCAGGACTTCTTTAGAGAGATAGGAACCCTTCTAGAAGATGATAGAGTAGTTAGTCAGTACACAGAGCAGTTCAGCCAGTGGCAGGACTTCTTTAGAGAGATAGGAACCCTTCTAGAAGATGATAGAGTAGTTAGTCAGTACACAGAGCAGTTCAGCCAGTGGCAGGACTTCTTTAGAGAGATAGGAACCCTTCTAGAAGATGATAGAGTAGTTAGTCAGTACACAGAGCAGTTCAGCCAGTGGCAGGACTTCTTTAGAGAGATAGGAACCCTTCTAGAAGATGATAGAGTAGTTAGTCAGTACACAGAGCAGTTCAGCCAGTGGCAGGACTTCTTTAGAGAGATAGGAACCCTTCTAGAAGATGATAGAGTAGTTAGTCAGTACACAGAGCAGTTCAGCCAGTGGCAGGACTTCTTTAGAGAGATAGGAACCCTTCTAGAAGATGATAGAGTAGTTAGTCAGTACACAGAGCAGTTCAGCCAGTGGCAGGACTTCTTTAGAGAGATAGGAACCCTTCTAGAAGATGATAGAGTAGTTAGTCAGTACACAGAGCAGTTCAGCCAGTGGCAGGACTTCTTTAGAGAGATAGGAACCCTTCTAGAAGATGATAGAGTAGTTAGTCAGTACACAGAGCAGTTCAGCCAGTGGCAGGACTTCTTTAGAGAGATAGGAACCCTTCTAGAAGATGATAGAGTAGTTAGTCAGTACACAGAGCAGTTCAGCCAGTGGCAGGACTTCTTTAGAGAGATAGGAACCCTTCTAGAAGATGATAGAGTAGTTAGTCAGTACACAGAGCAGTTCAGCCAGTGGCAGGACTTCTTTAGAGAGATAGGAACCCTTCTAGAAGATGATAGAGTAGTTAGTCAGTACACAGAGCAGTTCAGCCAGTGGCAGGACTTCTTTAGAGAGATAGGAACCCTTCTAGAAGATGATAGAGTAGTTAGTCAGTACACAGAGCAGTTCAGCCAGTGGCAGGACTTCTTTAGAGAGATAGGAACCCTTCTAGAAGATGATAGAGTAGTTAGTCAGTACACAGAGCAGTTCAGCCAGTGGCAGGACTTCTTTAGAGAGATAGGAACCCTTCTAGAAGATGATAGAGTAGTTAGTCAGTACACAGAGCAGTTCAGCCAGTGGCAGGACTTCTTTAGAGAGATAGGAACCCTTCTAGAAGATGATAGAGTAGTTAGTCAGTACACAGAGCAGTTCAGCCAGTGGCAGGACTTCTTTAGAGAGATAGGAACCCTTCTAGAAGATGATAGAGTAGTTAGTCAGTACACAGAGCAGTTCAGCCAGTGGCAGGACTTCTTTAGAGAGATAGGAACCCTTCTAGAAGATGATAGAGTAGTTAGTCAGTACACAGAGCAGTTCAGCCAGTGGCAGGACTTCTTTAGAGAGATAGGAACCCTTCTAGAAGATGATAGAGTAGTTAGTCAGTACACAGAGCAGTTCAGCCAGTGGCAGGACTTCTTTAGAGAGATAGGAACCCTTCTAGAAGATGATAGAGTAGTTAGTCAGTACACAGAGCAGTTCAGCCAGTGGCAGGACTTCTTTAGAGAGATAGGAACCCTTCTAGAAGATGATAGAGTAGTTAGTCAGTACACAGAGCAGTTCAGCCAGTGGCAGGACTTCTTTAGAGAGATAGGAACCCTTCTAGAAGATGATAGAGTAGTTAGTCAGTACACAGAGCAGTTCAGCCAGTGGCAGGACTTCTTTAGAGAGATAGGAACCCTTCTAGAAGATGATAGAGTAGTTAGTCAGTACACAGAGCAGTTCAGCCAGTGGCAGGACTTCTTTAGAGAGATAGGAACCCTTCTAGAAGATGATAGAGTAGTTAGTCAGTACACAGAGCAGTTCAGCCAGTGGCAGGACTTCTTTAGAGAGATAGGAACCCTTCTAGAAGATGATAGAGTAGTTAGTCAGTACACAGAGCAGTTCAGCCAGTGGCAGGACTTCTTTAGAGAGATAGGAACCCTTCTAGAAGATGATAGAGTAGTTAGTCAGTACACAGAGCAGTTCAGCCAGTGGCAGAGGGAACCTTTAGAGAGATAGGACTAGGACTTCTTTAGAGAGATAGGAACCCTTCTTTAGAGAGATAGGAACCCTTCTAGAAGATGATAGAGTAGTTAGTCAGTACACAGAGCAGTTCAGCCAGTGGCAGGACTTCTTTAGAGAGATAGGAACCCTTCTAGAAGATGATAGAGTAGTTAGTCAGTACACAGAGCAGTTCAGCCAGTGGCAGGACTTCTTTAGAGAGATAGGAACCCTTCTAGAAGATGATAGAGTAGTTAGTCAGTACACAGAGCAGTTCAGCCAGTGGCAGGACTTCTTTAGAGAGATAGGAACCCTTCTAGAAGATGATAGAGTAGTTAGTCAGTACACAGAGCAGTTCAGCCAGTGGCAGGACTTCTTTAGAGAGATAGGAACCCTTCTAGAAGATGATAGAGTAGTTAGTCAGTACACAGAGCAGTTCAGCCAGTGGCAGGACTTCTTTAGAGAGATAGGAACCCTTCTAGAAGATGATAGAGTAGTTAGTCAGTACACAGAGCAGTTCAGCCAGTGGCAGGACTTCTTTAGAGAGATAGGAACCCTTCTAGAAGATGATAGAGTAGTTAGTCAGTACACAGAGCAGTTCAGCCAGTGGCAGGACTTCTTTAGAGAGATAGGAACCCTTCTAGAAGATGATAGAGTAGTTAGTCAGTACACAGAGCAGTTCAGCCAGTGGCAGGACTTCTTTAGAGAGATAGGAACCCTTCTAGAAGATGATAGAGTAGTTAGTCAGTACACAGAGCAGTTCAGCCAGTGGCAGGACTTCTTTAGAGAGATAGGAACCCTTCTAGAAGATGATAGAGTAGTTAGTCAGTACACAGAGCAGTTCAGCCAGTGGCAGGACTTCTTTAGAGAGATAGGAACCCTTCTAGAAGATGATAGAGTAGTTAGTCAGTACACAGAGCAGTTCAGCCAGTGGCAGGACTTCTTTAGAGAGATAGGAACCCTTCTAGAAGATGATAGAGTAGTTAGTCAGTACACAGAGCAGTTCAGCCAGTGGCAGGACTTCTTTAGAGAGATAGGAACCCTTCTAGAAGATGATAGAGTAGTTAGTCAGTACACAGAGCAGTTCAGCCAGTGGCAGGACTTCTTTAGAGAGATAGGAACCCTTCTAGAAGATGATAGAGTAGTTAGTCAGTACACAGAGCAGTTCAGCCAGTGGCAGGACTTCTTTAGAGAGATAGGAACCCTTCTAGAAGATGATAGAGTAGTTAGTCAGTACACAGAGCAGTTCAGCCAGTGGCAGGACTTCTTTAGAGAGATAGGAACCCTTCTAGAAGATGATAGAGTAGTTAGTCAGTACACAGAGCAGTTCAGCCAGTGGCAGGACTTCTTTAGAGAGATAGGAACCCTTCTAGAAGATGATAGAGTAGTTAGTCAGTACACAGAGCAGTTCAGCCAGTGGCAGGACTTCTTTAGAGAGATAGGAACCCTTCTAGAAGATGATAGAGTAGTTAGTCAGTACACAGAGCAGTTCAGCCAGTGGCAGGACTTCTTTAGAGAGATAGGAACCCTTCTAGAAGATGATAGAGTAGTTAGTCAGTACAGTTCAGCCAGCAGTTCAGCCAGTAGTTAGTCAGTACACAGAGCAGTTCAGCCAGTGGCAGGACTTCTTTAGAGAGATAGGAACCCTTCTAGAAGATGATAGAGTAGTTAGTCAGTACACAGAGCAGTTCAGCCAGTGGCAGGACTTCTTTAGAGAGATAGGAACCCTTCTAGAAGATGATAGAGTAGTTAGTCAGTACACAGAGCAGTTCAGCCAGTGGCAGGACTTCTTTAGAGAGATAGGAACCCTTCTAGAAGATGATAGAGTAGTTAGTCAGTACACAGAGCAGTTCAGCCAGTGGCAGGACTTCTTTAGAGAGATAGGAACCCTTCTAGAAGATGATAGAGTAGTTAGTCAGTACACAGAGCAGTTCAGCCAGTGGCAGGACTTCTTTAGAGAGATAGGAACCCTTCTAGAAGATGATAGAGTAGTTAGTCAGTACACAGAGCAGTTCAGCCAGTGGCAGGACTTCTTTAGAGAGATAGGAACCCTTCTAGAAGATGATAGAGTAGTTAGTCAGTACACAGAGCAGTTCAGCCAGTGGCAGGACTTCTTTAGAGAGATAGGAACCCTTCTAGAAGATGATAGAGTAGTTAGTCAGTACACAGAGCAGTTCAGCCAGTGGCAGGACTTCTTTAGAGTTAGATAGGAACCCTTCTAGAAGATGATAGAGTAGTTAGTCAGTACACAGAGCAGTTCAGCCAGTGGCAGGACTTCTTTAGAGAGATAGGAACCCTTCTAGAAGATGATAGAGTAGTTAGTCAGTACACAGAGCAGTTCAGCCAGTGGCAGGACTTCTTTAGAGAGATAGGAACCCTTCTAGAAGATGATAGAGTAGTTAGTCAGTACACAGAGCAGTTCAGCCAGTGGCAGGACTTCTTTAGAGAGATAGGAACCCTTCTAGAAGATGATAGAGTAGTTAGTCAGTACACAGAGCAGTTCAGCCAGTGGCAGGACTTCTTTAGAGAGATAGGAACCCTTCTAGAAGATGATAGAGTAGTTAGTCAGTACACAGAGCAGTTCAGCCAGTGGCAGGACTTCTTTAGAGAGATAGGAACCCTTCTAGAAGATGATAGAGTAGTTAGTCAGTACACAGAGCAGTTCAGCCAGTGGCAGGACTTCTTTAGAGAGAT
Organism: Oncorhynchus masou masou; assembly: GCF_036934945.1. Classification (NCBI taxonomy): domain Eukaryota; kingdom Metazoa; phylum Chordata; class Actinopteri; order Salmoniformes; family Salmonidae; genus Oncorhynchus; species Oncorhynchus masou. The sequence continues at coordinate 73,608 of NW_027008523.1, forward strand.
AGGAACCCTTCTAGAAGATGATAGAGTAGTTAGTCAGTACACAGAGCAGTTCAGCCAGTGGCAGGACTTCTTTAGAGAGATAGGAACCCTTCTAGAAGATGATAGAGTAGTTAGTCAGTACACAGAGCAGTTCAGCCAGTGGCAGGACTTCTTTAGAGAGATAGGAACCCTTCTAGAAGATGATAGAGTAGTTAGTCAGTACACAGAGCAGTTCAGCCAGTGGCAGGACTTCTTTAGAGAGATAGGAACCCTTCTAGAAGATGATAGAGTAGTTAGTCAGTACACAGAGCAGTTCAGCCAGTGGCAGGACTTCTTTAGAGAGATAGGAACCCTTCTAGAAGATGATAGAGTAGTTAGTCAGTACACAGAGCAGTTCAGCCAGTGGCAGGACTTCTTTAGAGAGATAGGAACCCTTCTAGAAGATGATAGAGTAGTTAGTCAGTACACAGAGCAGTTCAGCCAGTGGCAGGACTTCTTTAGAGAGATAGGAACCCTTCTAGAAGATGATAGAGTAGTTAGTCAGTACACAGAGCAGTTCAGCCAGTGGCAGGACTTCTTTAGAGAGATAGGAACCCTTCTAGAAGATGATAGAGTAGTTAGTCAGTACACAGAGCAGTTCAGCCAGTGGCAGGACTTCTTTAGAGAGATAGGAACCCTTCTAGAAGATGATAGAGTAGTTAGTCAGTACACAGAGCAGTTCAGCCAGTGGCAGGACTTCTTTAGAGAGATAGGAACCCTTCTAGAAGATGATAGAGTAGTTAGTCAGTACACAGAGCAGTTCAGCCAGTGGCAGGACTTCTTTAGAGAGATAGGAACCCTTCTAGAAGATGATAGAGTAGTTAGTCAGTACAGAGAGCAGTTCAGCCAGTGGCAGGACTTCTTTAGAGAGATAGGAACCCTTCTAGAAGATGATAGAGTAGTTAGTCAGTACACAGAGCAGTTCAGCCAGTGGCAGAGGGCTACAGGACTTCTTTAGAGAGATAGGAACCCTTCTAGAAGATGATAGAGTAGTTAGTCAGTACACAGAGCAGTTCAGCCAGTGGCAGGACTTCTTTAGAGAGATAGGAACCCTTCTAGAAGATGATAGAGTAGTTAGTCAGTACACAGAGCAGTTCAGCCAGTGGCAGGACTTCTTTAGAGAGATAGGAACCCTTCTAGAAGATGATAGAGTAGTTAGTCAGTACACAGAGCAGTTCAGCCAGTGGCAGGACTTCTTTAGAGAGATAGGAACCCTTCTAGAAGATGATAGAGTAGTTAGTCAGTACACAGAGCAGTTCAGCCAGTGGCAGGACTTCTTTAGAGAGATAGGAACCCTTCTAGAAGATGATAGAGTAGTTAGTCAGTACACAGAGCAGTTCAGCCAGTGGCAGGACTTCTTTAGAGAGATAGGAACCCTTCTAGAAGATGATAGAGTAGTTAGTCAGTACACAGAGCAGTTCAGCCAGTGGCAGGACTTCTTTAGAGAGATAGGAACCCTTCTAGAAGATGATAGAGTAGTTAGTCAGTACACAGAGCAGTTCAGCCAGTGGCAGGACTTCTTTAGAGAGATAGGAACCCTTCTAGAAGATGATAGAGTAGTTAGTCAGTACACAGAGCAGTTCAGCCAGTGGCAGGACTTCTTTAGAGAGATAGGAACCCTTCTAGAAAGATAGAGTAGTTAGTCAGTACACAGAGCAGTTCAGCCAGTGGCAGGACTTCTTTAGAGAGATAGGAACCCTTCTAGAAGATGATAGAGTAGTTAGTCAGTACACAGAGCAGTTCAGCCAGTGGCAGGACTTCTTTAGAGAGATAGGAACCCTTCTAGAAGATGATAGAGTAGTTAGTCAGTACACAGAGCAGTTCAGCCAGTGGCAGGACTTCTTTAGAGAGATGAACCCTTCTAGAAGATGATAGAGTAGTTAGTCAGTACACAGAGCAGTTCAGCCAGTGGCAGGACTTCTTTAGAGAGATAGGAACCCTTCTAGAAGATGATAGAGTAGTTAGTCAGTACACAGAGCAGTTCAGCCAGTGGCAGGACTTCTTTAGAGAGATAGGAACCCTTCTAGAAGATGATAGAGTAGTTAGTCAGTACACAGAGCAGTTCAGCCAGTGGCAGGACTTCTTTAGAGAGATAGGAACCCTTCTAGAAGATGATAGAGTAGTTAGTCAGTACACAGAGCAGTTCAGCCAGTGGCAGGACTTCTTTAGAGAGATAGGAACCCTTCTAGAAGATGATAGAGTAGTTAGTCAGTACACAGAGCAGTTCAGCCAGTGGCAGGACTTCTTTAGAGAGATAGGAACCCTTCTAGAAGATGATGGAGTAGTTAGTCAGTACACAGAGCAGTTCAGCCAGTGGCAGGACTTCTTTAGAGAGATAGGAACCCTTCTAGAAGATGATAGAGTAGTTAGTCAGTACACAGAGCAGTTCAGCCAGTGGCAGGACTTCTTTAGAGAGATAGGAACCCTTCTAGAAGATGATAGAGTAGTTAGTCAGTACACAGAGCAGTTCAGCCAGTGGCAGAGGGCTCAGCCACAGGACTTCTTTAGAGAGATAGGAACCCTTCTAGAAGATGATAGAGTAGTTAGTCAGTACACAGAGCAGTTCAGCCAGTGGCAGGACTTCTTTAGAGAGATAGGAACCCTTCTAGAAGATGATAGAGTAGTTAGTCAGTACACAGAGCAGTTCAGCCAGTGGCAGGACTTCTTTAGAGAGATAGGAACCCTTCTAGAAGATGATAGAGTAGTTAGTCAGTACACAGAGCAGTTCAGCCAGTGGCAGGACTTCTTTAGAGAGATAGGAACCCTTCTAGAAGATGATAGAGTAGTTAGTCAGTACACAGAGCAGTTCAGCCAGTGGCAGGACTTCTTTAGAGAGATAGGAACCCTTCTAGAAGATGATAGAGTAGTTAGTCAGTACACAGAGCAGTTCAGCCAGTGGCAGGACTTCTTTAGAGAGATAGGAACCCTTCTAGAAGATGATAGAGTAGTTAGTCAGTACACAGAGCAGTTCAGCCAGTGGCAGGACTTCTTTAGAGAGATAGGAACCCTTCTAGAAGATGATAGAGTAGTTAGTCAGTACACAGAGCAGTTCAGCCAGTGGCAGGACTTCTTTAGAGAGATAGGAACCCTTCTAGAAGATGATAGAGTAGTTAGTCAGTACACAGAGCAGTTCAGCCAGTGGCAGGACTTCTTTAGAGAGATAGGAACCCTTCTAGAAGATGATAGAGTAGTTAGTCAGTACACAGAGCAGTTCAGCCAGTGGCAGGACTTCTTTAGAGAGATAGGAACCCTTCTAGAAGATGATAGAGTAGTTAGTCAGTACACAGAGCAGTTCAGCCAGTGGCAGGACTTCTTTAGAGAGATAGGAACCCTTCTAGAAGATGATAGAGTAGTTAGTCAGTACACAGAGCAGTTCAGCCAGTGGCAGGACTTCTTTAGAGAGATAGGAACCCTTCTAGAAGATGATAGAGTAGTTAGTCAGTACACAGAGCAGTTCAGCCAGTGGCAGGACTTCTTTAGAGAGATAGGAACCCTTCTAGAAGATGATAGAGTAGTTAGTCAGTACACAGAGCAGTTCAGCCAGTGGCAGGACTTCTTTAGAGAGATAGGAACCCTTCTAGAAGATGATAGAGTAGTTAGTCAGTACACAGAGCAGTTCAGCCAGTGGCAGGACTTCTTTAGAGAGATAGGAACCCTTCTAGAAGATGATAGAGTAGTTAGTCAGTACACAGAGCAGTTCAGCCAGTGGCAGGACTTCTTTAGAGAGATAGGAACCCTTCTAGAAGATGATAGAGTAGTTAGTCAGTACACAGAGCAGTTCAGCCAGTGGCAGGACTTCTTTAGAGAGATAGGAACCCTTCTAGAAGATGATAGAGTAGTTAGTCAGTACACAGAGCAGTTCAGCCAGTGGCAGGACTTCTTTAGAGAGATAGGAACCCTTCTAGAAGATGATAGAGTAGTTAGTCAGTACACAGAGCAGTTCAGCCAGTGGCAGGACTTCTTTAGAGAGATAGGAACCCTTCTAGAAGATGATAGAGTAGTTAGTCAGTACACAGAGCAGTTCAGCCAGTGGCAGGACTTCTTTAGAGAGATAGGAACCCTTCTAGAAGATGATAGAGTAGTTAGTCAGTACACAGAGCAGTTCAGCCAGTGGCAGGACTTCTTTAGAGAGATAGGAACCCTTCTAGAAGATGATAGAGTAGTTAGTCAGTACACAGAGCAGTTCAGCCAGTGGCAGGACTTCTTTAGAGAGATAGGAACCCTTCTAGAAGATGATAGAGTAGTTAGTCAGTACACAGAGCAGTTCAGCCAGTGGCAGGACTTCTTTAGAGAGATAGGAACCCTTCTAGAAGATGATAGAGTAGTTAGTCAGTACACAGAGCAGTTCAGCCAGTGGCAGGACTTCTTTAGAGAGATAGGAACCCTTCTAGAAGATGATAGAGTAGTTAGTCAGTACACAGAGCAGTTCAGCCAGTGGCAGGACTTCTTTAGAGAGATAGGAACCCTTCTAGAAGATGATAGAGTAGTTAGTCAGTACACAGAGCAGTTCAGCCAGTGGCAGGACTTCTTTAGAGAGATAGGAACCCTTCTAGAAGATGATAGAGTAGTTAGTCAGTACACAGAGCAGTTCAGCCAGTGGCAGGACTTCTTTAGAGAGATAGGAACCCTTCTAGAAGATGATAGAGTAGTTAGTCAGTACACAGAGCAGTTCAGCCAGTGGCAGGACTTCTTTAGAGAGATAGGAACCCTTCTAGAAGATGATAGAGTAGTTAGTCAGTACACAGAGCAGTTCAGCCAGTGGCAGGACTTCTTTAGAGAGATAGGAACCCTTCTAGAAGATGATAGAGTAGTTAGTCAGTACACAGAGCAGTTCAGCCAGTGGCAGGACTTCTTTAGAGAGATAGGAACCCTTCTAGAAGATGATAGAGTAGTTAGTCAGTACACAGAGCAGTTCAGCCAGTGGCAGGACTTCTTTAGAGAGATAGGAACCCTTCTAGAAGATGATAGAGTAGTTAGTCAGTACACAGAGCAGTTCAGCCAGTGGCAGGACTTCTTTAGAGAGATAGGAACCCTTCTAGAAGATGATAGAGTAGTTAGTCAGTACACAGAGCAGTTCAGCCAGTGGCAGGACTTCTTTAGAGAGATAGGAACCCTTCTAGAAGATGATAGAGTAGTTAGTCAGTACACAGAGCAGTTCAGCCAGTGGCAGGACTTCTTTAGAGAGATAGGAACCCTTCTAGAAGATGATAGAGTAGTTAGTCAGTACACAGAGCAGTTCAGCCAGTGGCAGGACTTCTTTAGAGAGATAGGAACCCTTCTAGAAGATGATAGAGTAGTTAGTCAGTACACAGAGCAGTTCAGCCAGTGGCAGGACTTCTTTAGAGAGATAGGAACCCTTCTAGAAGATGATAGAGTAGTTAGTCAGTACACAGAGCAGTTCAGCCAGTGGCAGGACTTCTTTAGAGAGATAGGAACCCTTCTAGAAGATGATAGAGTAGTTAGTCAGTACACAGAGCAGTTCAGCCAGTGGCAGGACTTCTTTAGAGAGATAGGAACCCTTCTAGAAGATGATAGAGTAGTTAGTCAGTACACAGAGCAGTTCAGCCAGTGGCAGGACTTCTTTAGAGAGATAGGAACCCTTCTAGAAGATGATAGAGTAGTTAGTCAGTACACAGAGCAGTTCAGCCAGTGTTAGTCAGAGGGCTCAGCCAGTGGCAGGACTTCTTTAGAGAGATAGGAACCCTTCTAGAAGATGATAGAGTAGTTAGTCAGTACACAGAGCAGTTCAGCCAGTGGCAGGACTTCTTTAGAGAGATAGGAACCCTTCTAGAAGATGATAGAGTAGTTAGTCAGTACACAGAGCAGTTCAGCCAGTGGCAGGACTTCTTTAGAGAGATAGGAACCCTTCTAGAAGATGATAGAGTAGTTAGTCAGTACACAGAGCAGTTCAGCCAGTGGCAGGACTTCTTTAGAGAGATAGGAACCCTTCTAGAAGATGATAGAGTAGTTAGTCAGTACACAGAGCAGTTCAGCCAGTGGCAGGACTTCTTTAGAGAGATAGGAACCCTTCTAGAAGATGATAGAGTAGTTAGTCAGTACACAGAGCAGTTCAGCCAGTGGCAGAGTAGGTCAGTACACAGAGCAGGACTTCTTTAGAGAGATAGGAACCCTTCTAGAAGATGATAGAGTAGTTAGTCAGTACACAGAGCAGTTCAGCCAGTGGCAGGACTTCTTTAGAGAGATAGGAACCCTTCTAGAAGATGATAGAGTAGTTAGTCAGTACACAGAGCAGTTCAGCCAGTGGCAGGACTTCTTTAGAGAGATAGGAACCCTTCTAGAAGATGATAGAGTAGTTAGTCAGTACACAGAGCAGTTCAGCCAGTGGCAGGACTTCTTTAGAGAGATAGGAACCCTTCTAGAAGATGATAGAGTAGTTAGTCAGTACACAGAGCAGTTCAGCCAGTGGCAGGACTTCTTTAGAGAGATAGGAACCCTTCTAGAAGATGATAGAGTAGTTAGTCAGTACACAGAGCAGTTCAGCCAGTGGCAGGACTTCTTTAGAGAGATAGGAACCCTTCTAGAAGATGATAGAGTAGTTAGTCAGTACACAGAGCAGTTCAGCCAGTGGCAGGACTTCTTTAGAGAGATAGGAACCCTTCTAGAAGATGATAGAGTAGTTAGTCAGTACACAGAGCAGTTCAGCCAGTGGCAGGACTTCTTTAGAGAGATAGGAACCCTTCTAGAAGATGATAGAGTAGTTAGTCAGTACACAGAGCAGTTCAGCCAGTGGCAGGACTTCTTTAGAGAGATAGGAACCCTTCTAGAAGATGATAGAGTAGTTAGTCAGTACACAGAGCAGTTCAGCCAGTGGCAGGACTTCTTTAGAGAGATAGGAACCCTTCTAGAAGATGATAGAGTAGTTAGTCAGTACACAGAGCAGTTCAGCCAGTGGCAGGACTTCTTTAGAGAGATAGGAACCCTTCTAGAAGATGATAGAGTAGTTAGTCAGTACACAGAGCAGTTCAGCCAGTGGCAGGACTTCTTTAGAGAGATAGGAACCCTTCTAGAAGATGATGGAGTAGTTAGTCAGTACACAGAGCAGTTCAGCCAGTGGCAGGACTTCTTTAGAGAGATAGGAACCCTTCTAGAAGATGATAGAGTAGTTAGTCAGTACACAGAGCAGTTCAGCCAGTGGCAGGACTTCTTTAGAGAGATAGGAACCCTTCTAGAAGATGATAGAGTAGTTAGTCAGTACACAGACACAGAGCAGTTCAGCTTCAGTCAGTACACAGAGCAGTTCAGCCAGAGGGTACAGGACTTCTTTAGAGAGATAGGAACCCTTCTAGAAGATGATAGAGTAGTTAGTCAGTACACAGAGCAGTTCAGCCAGTGGCAGGACTTCTTTAGAGAGATAGGAACCCTTCTAGAAGATGATAGAGTAGTTAGTCAGTACACAGAGCAGTTCAGCAGTTCAGCCAGTGGCAGGACAGGACTTTAGAGAGATAGGAACCCTTCTAGAAGATGATAGAGTAGTTAGTCAGTACACAGAGCAGTTCAGCCAGTGGCAGGACTTCTTTAGAGAGATAGGAACCCTTCTAGAAGATGATAGAGTAGTTAGTCAGTACACAGAGCAGTTCAGCCAGTGGCAGGACTTCTTTAGAGAGATAGGAACCCTTCTAGAAGATGATAGAGTAGTTAGTCAGTACACAGAGCAGTTCAGCCAGTGGCAGGACTTCTTTAGAGAGATAGGAACCCTTCTAGAAGATGATAGAGTAGTTAGTCAGTACACAGAGCAGTTCAGCCAGTGGCAGGACTTCTTTAGAGAGATAGGAACCCTTCTAGAAGATGATAGAGTAGTTAGTCAGTACACAGAGCAGTTCAGCCAGTGGCAGGACTTCTTTAGAGAGATAGGAACCCTTCTAGAAGATGATAGAGTAGTTAGTCAGTACAGGGAGCAGTTCAGCCAGTGGCAGGACTTCTTTAGAGAGGTAGGAACCCTTCTAGAAGATGATAGAGTAGTTAGTCAGTACACAGAGCAGTTCAGCCAGTGGCAGGACTTCTTTAGAGAGATAGGAACCCTTCTAGAAGATGATAGAGTAGTTAGTCAGTACACAGAGCAGTTCAGCCAGTGGCAGGACTTCTTTAGAGAGATAGGAACCCTTCTAGAAGATGAAAGAGTAGTTAGTCAGTACACAGAGCAGTTCAGCCAGTGGCAGGACTTCTTTAGAGAGATAGGAACCCTTCTAGAAGATGATAGAGTAGTTAGTCAGTACACAGAGCAGTTCAGCCAGTGGCAGGACTTCTTTAGAGAGATAGGAACCCTTCTAGAAGATGATAGAGTAGTTAGTCAGTACACAGAGCAGTTCAGCCAGTGGCAGGACTTCTTTAGAGAGATAGGAACCCTTCTAGAAGATGATAGAGTAGTTAGTCAGTACACAGAGCAGTTCAGCCAGTGGCAGGACTTCTTTAGAGAGATAGGAACCCTTCTAGAAGATAGAGTAGTTAGTCAGTACACAGAGCAGTTCAGCCAGTGGCAGGACTTCTTTAGAGAGGTAGGAACCCTTCTAGAAGATGATAGAGTAGTTAGTCAGTACACAGAGCAGTTCAGCCAGTGGCAGGACTTCTTTAGAGAGATAGGAACCCTTCTAGAAGATGATAGAGTAGTTAGTCAGTACACAGAGCAGTTCAGCCAGTGGCAGGACTTCTTTAGAGAGATAGGAACCCTTCTAAAAGATGATAGAGTAGTTAGTCAGTACACAGAGCAGTTCAGCCAGTGGCAGGACTTCTTTAGAGAGATAGGAACCCTTCTAGAAGATGATAGAGTAGTTAGTCAGTACAGAGAGCAGTTCAGCCAGTGGCAGGACTTCTTTAGAGAGGTAGGAACCCTTCTAGAAGATGATAGAGTAGTTAGTCAGTACAGGGAGCAGTTCAGCCAGTGGCAGGACTTCTTTAGAGAGATAGGAACCCTTCTAGAAGATGATGGAGTAGTTAGTCAGTACACAGAGCAGTTCAGCCAGTGGCAGGACTTCTTTAGAGAGATAGGAACCCTTCTAGAAGATGATGGAGTAGTTAGTCAGTACACAGAGCAGTTCAGCCAGTGGCAGGACTTCTTTAGAGAGATAGGAACCCTTCTAGAAGATGATAGAGTAGTTAGTCAGTACACAGAGCAGTTCAGCCAGTGGCAGGACTTCTTTAGAGAGATAGGAACCCTTCTAGAAGATGATAGAGTAGTTAGTCAGTACACAGAGCAGTTCAGCCAGTGGCAGAGGGCTACAGGACTTCTTTAGAGAGATAGGAACCCTTCTAGAAGATGATAGAGTAGTTAGTCAGTACACAGAGCAGTTCAGCCAGTGGCAGGACTTCTTTAGAGAGATAGGAACCCTTCTAGAAGATGATAGAGTAGTTAGTCAGTACACAGAGCAGTTCAGCCAGTGGCGGACTTCTTTAGAGACTTCTTTAGAGAGATAGGAACCCTTCTAGAAGATGATAGAGTAGTTAGTCAGTACACAGAGCAGTTCAGCCAGTGGCAGGACTTCTTTAGAGAGATAGGAACCCTTCTAGAAGATGATAGAGTAGTTAGTCAGTACACAGAGCAGTTCAGCCAGTGGCAGGACTTCTTTAGAGAGATAGGAACCCTTCTAGAAGATGATAGAGTAGTTAGTCAGTACACAGAGCAGTTCAGCCAGTGGCAGGACTTCTTTAGAGAGATAGGAACCCTTCTAGAAGATGATGGAGTAGTTAGTCAGTACACAGAGCAGTTCAGCCAGTGGCAGGACTTCTTTAGAGAGATAGGAACCCTTCTAGAAGATAGAGTAGTTAGTCAGTACACAGAGCAGTTCAGCCAGTGGCAGGACTTCTTTAGAGAGATAGGAACCCTTCTAGAAGATGATAGAGTAGTTAGTCAGTACACAGAGCAGTTCAGCCAGTGGCAGGACTTCTTTAGAGAGATAGGAACCCTTCTAGAAGATGATAGAGTAGTTAGTCAGTACACAGAGCAGTTCAGCCAGTGGCAGGACTTCTTTAGAGAGATAGGAACCCTTCTAGAAGATGATAGAGTAGTTAGTCAGTACACAGAGCAGTTCAGCCAGTGGCAGGACTTCTTTAGAGAGATAGGAACCCTTCTAGAAGATGATAGAGTAGTTAGTCAGTACAGAGAGCAGTTCAGCCAGTGGCAGGACTTCTTTAGAGAGATAGGAACCCTTCTAGAAGATGATAGAGTAGTTAGTCAGTACACAGAGCAGTTCAGCCAGTGGCAGGACTTCTTTAGAGAGATAGGAACCCTTCTAGAAGATGATAGAGTAGTTAGTCAGTACACAGAGCAGTTCAGCCAGTGGCAGGACTTCTTTAGAGAGATAGGAACCCTTCTAGAAGATGATAGAGTAGTTAGTCAGTACACAGAGCAGTTCAGCCAGTGGCAGGACTTCTTTAGAGAGATAGGAACCCTTCTAGAAGATGATAGAGTAGTTAGTCAGTACACAGAGCAGTTCAGCCAGTGGCAGGACTTCTTTAGAGAGATAGGAACCCTTCTAGAAGATGATAGAGTAGTTAGTCAGTACACAGAGCAGTTCAGCCAGTGGCAGGACTTCTTTAGAGAGATAGGAACCCTTCTAGAAGATGATAGAGTAGTTAGTCAGTACAGTTCAGAGCAGTTCAGCCAGTGGCAGAGGGCAGTTCAGCCACAGGACTTCTTTAGAGAGATAGGAACCCTTCTAGAAGATGATAGAGTAGTTAGTCAGTACACAGAGCAGTTCAGCCAGTGGCAGGACTTCTTTAGAGAGATAGGAACCCTTCTAGAAGATGATAGAGTAGTTAGTCAGTACACAGAGCAGTTCAGCCAGTGGCAGGACTTCTTTAGAGAGATAGGAACCCTTCTAGAAGATGATAGAGTAGTTAGTCAGTACAGAGAGCAGTTCAGCCAGTGGCAGGACTTCTTTAGAGAGATAGGAACCCTTCTAGAAGATGATAGAGTAGTTAGTCAGTACACAGAGCAGTTCAGCCAGTGGCAGGACTTCTTTAGAGAGATAGGAACCCTTCTAGAAGATGAAAGAGTAGTTAGTCAGTACACAGAGCAGTTCAGCCAGTGGCAGGACTTCTTTAGAGAGATAGGAACCCTTCTAGAAGATGATAGAGTAGTTAGTCAGTACACAGAGCAGTTCAGCCAGTGGCAGGACTTCTTTAGAGAGATAGGAACCCTTCTAGAAGATGATAGAGTAGTTAGTCAGTACACAGAGCAGTTCAGCCAGTGGCAGGACTTCTTTAGAGAGATAGGAACCCTTCTAGAAGATGATAGAGTAGTTAGTCAGTACACAGAGCAGTTCAGCCAGTGGCAGGACTTCTTTAGAGAGATAGGAACCCTTCTAGAAGATGATAGAGTAGTTAGTCAGTACACAGAGCAGTTCAGCCAGTGGCAGGACTTCTTTAGAGAGATAGGAACCCTTCTAGAAGATGATAGAGTAGTTAGTCAGTACACAGAGCAGTTCAGCCAGTGGCAGGACTTCTTTAGAGAGATAGGAACCCTTCTAGAAGATGATAGAGTAGTTAGTCAGTACACAGAGCAGTTCAGCCAGTGGCAGGACTTCTTTAGAGAGATAGGAACCCTTCTAGAAGATGATAGAGTAGTTAGTCAGTACACAGAGCAGTTCAGCCAGTGGCAGGACTTCTTTAGAGAGATAGGAACCCTTCTAGAAGATGATAGAGTAGTTAGTCAGTACACAGAGCAGTTCAGCCAGTGGCAGGACTTCTTTAGAGAGATAGGAACCCTTCTAGAAGATGATAGAGTAGTTAGTCAGTACACAGAGCAGTTCAGCCAGTGGCAGGACTTCTTTAGAGAGATAGGAACCCTTCTAGAAGATGATAGAGTAGTTAGTCAGTACACAGAGCAGTTCAGCCAGTGGCAGGACTTCTTTAGAGAGATAGGAACCCTTCTAGAAGATGATAGAGTAGTTAGTCAGTACACAGAGCAGTTCAGCCAGTGGCAGGACTTCTTTAGAGAGATAGGAACCCTTCTAGAAGATGATAGAGTAGTTAGTCAGTACACAGAGCAGTTCAGCCAGTGGCAGGACTTCTTTAGAGAGATAGGAACCCTTCTAGAAGATGATAGAGTAGTTAGTCAGTACACAGAGCAGTTCAGCCAGTGGCAGGACTTCTTTAGAGAGATAGGAACCCTTCTAGAAGATGATAGAGTAGTTAGTCAGTACACAGAGCAGTTCAGCCAGTGGCAGGACTTCTTTAGAGAGATAGGAACCCTTCTAGAAGATGATAGAGTAGTTAGTCAGTACACAGAGCAGTTCAGCCAGTGGCAGGACTTCTTTAGAGAGATAGGAACCCTTCTAGAAGATGATAGAGTAGTTAGTCAGTACACAGAGCAGTTCAGCCAGTGGCAGGACTTCTTTAGAGAGATAGGAACCCTTCTAGAAGATGATAGAGTAGTTAGTCAGTACACAGAGCAGTTCAGCCAGTGGCAGAGAGATAGGCTAGAAGATGATAGAGTAGTTAGTCAGTACACAGAGCAGTTCAGCCAGTGGCAGGACTTCTTTAGAGAGATAGGAACCCTTCTAGAAGATGATAGAGTAGTTAGTCAGTACACAGAGCAGTTCAGCCAGTGGCAGGACTTCTTTAGAGAGATAGGAACCCTTCTAGAAGATGATAGAGTAGTTAGTCAGTACACAGAGCAGTTCAGCCAGTGGCAGGACTTCTTTAGAGAGATAGGAACCCTTCTAGAAGATGATAGAGTAGTTAGTCAGTACACAGAGCAGTTCAGCCAGTGGCAGGACTTCTTTAGAGAGATAGGAACCCTTCTAGAAGATGATAGAGTAGTTAGTCAGTACACAGAGCAGTTCAGCCAGTGGCAGGACTTCTTTAGAGAGATAGGAACCCTTCTAGAAGATGATAGAGTAGTTAGTCAGTACACAGAGCAGTTCAGCCAGTGGCAGGACTTCTTTAGAGAGATAGGAACCCTTCTAGAAGATGATAGAGTAGTTAGTCAGTACACAGAGCAGTTCAGCCAGTGGCAGGACTTCTTTAGAGAGATAGGAACCCTTCTTTAGAAGATGATAGAAGAGTAGTTAGTCAGTACACAGAGCAGTTCAGCCAGTGGCAGGACTTCTTTAGAGAGATAGGAACCCTTCTAGAAGATGATAGAGTAGTTAGTCAGTACACAGAGCAGTTCAGCCAGTGGCAGGACTTCTTTAGAGAGATAGGAACCCTTCTAGAAGATGATAGAGTAGTTAGTCAGTACACAGAGCAGTTCAGCCAGTGGCAGGACTTCTTTAGAGAGATAGGAACCCTTCTAGAAGATGATAGAGTAGTTAGTCAGTACACAGAGCAGTTCAGCCAGTGGCAGGACTTCTTTAGAGAGATAGGAACCCTTCTAGAAGATGATAGAGTAGTTAGTCAGTACACAGAGCAGTTCAGCCAGTGGCAGGACTTCTTTAGAGAGATAGGAACCCTTCTAGAAGATGATAGAGTAGTTAGTCAGTACACAGAGCAGTTCAGCCAGTGGCAGGACTTCTTTAGAGAGATAGGAACCCTTCTAGAAGATGATAGAGTAGTTAGTCAGTACACAGAGCAGTTCAGCCAGTGGCAGGACTTCTTTAGAGAGATAGGAACCCTTCTAGAAGATGATAGAGTAGTTAGTCAGTACACAGAGCAGTTCAGCCAGTGGCAGGACTTCTTTAGAGAGATAGGAACCCTTCTAGAAGATGATAGAGTAGTTAGTCAGTACACAGAGCAGTTCAGCCAGTGGCAGGACTTCTTTAGAGAGATAGGAACCCTTCTAGAAGATGATAGAGTAGTTAGTCAGTACACAGAGCAGTTCAGCCAGTGGCAGGACTTCTTTAGAGAGATAGGAACCCTTCTAGAAGATGATAGAGTAGTTAGTCAGTACACAGAGCAGTTCAGCCAGTGGCAGAGGGCTACAGGACTTCTTTAGAGAGATAGGAACCCTTCTAGAAGATGATAGAGTAGTTAGTCAGTACACAGAGCAGTTCAGCCAGTGGCAGGACTTCTTTAGAGAGATAGGAACCCTTCTAGAAGATGATAGAGTAGTTAGTCAGTACACAGAGCAGTTCAGCCAGTGGCAGGACTTCTTTAGAGAGATAGGAACCCTTCTAGAAGATGATAGAGTAGTTAGTCAGTACACAGAGCAGTTCAGCCAGTGGCAGGACTTCTTTAGAGAGATAGGAACCCTTCTAGAAGATGATAGAGTAGTTAGTCAGTACACAGAGCAGTTCAGCCAGTGGCAGGACTTCTTTAGAGAGATAGGAACCCTTCTAGAAGATGATAGAGTAGTTAGTCAGTACACAGAGCAGTTCAGCCAGTGGCAGGACTTCTTTAGAGAGATAGGAACCCTTCTAGAAGATGATAGAGTAGTTAGTCAGTACACAGAGCAGTTCAGCCAGTGGCAGGACTTCTTTAGAGAGATAGGAACCCTTCTAGAAGATGATAGAGTAGTTAGTCAGTACACAGAGCAGTTCAGCCAGTGGCAGGACTTCTTTAGAGAGATAGGAACCCTTCTAGAAGATGATAGAGTAGTTAGTCAGTACACAGAGCAGTTCAGCCAGTGGCAGGACTTCTTTAGAGAGATAGGAACCCTTCTAGAAGATGATAGAGTAGTTAGTCAGTACACAGAGCAGTTCAGCCAGTGGCAGGACTTCTTTAGAGAGATAGGAACCCTTCTAGAAGATGATAGAGTAGTTAGTCAGTACACAGAGCAGTTCAGCCAGTGGCAGGACTTCTTTAGAGAGATAGGAACCCTTCTAGAAGATGATAGAGTAGTTAGTCAGTACACAGAGCAGTTCAGCCAGTGGCAGGACTTCTTTAGAGAGATAGGAACCCTTCTAGAAGATGATGGAGTAGTTAGTCAGTACACAGAGCAGTTCAGCCAGTGGCAGGACTTCTTTAGAGAGATAGGAACCCTTCTAGAAGATGATAGAGTAGTTAGTCAGTACACAGAGCAGTTCAGCCAGTGGCAGGACTTCTTTAGAGAGATAGGAACCCTTCTAGAAGATGATAGAGTAGTTAGTCAGTACACAGAGCAGTTCAGCCAGTGGCTACAGGACTTCTTTAGAGAGATAGGAACCCTTCTAGAAGATGATAGAGTAGTTAGTCAGTACACAGAGCAGTTCAGCCAGTGGCAGGACTTCTTTAGAGAGATAGGAACCCTTCTAGAAGATGATAGAGTAGTTAGTCAGTACACAGAGCAGTTCAGCCAGTGGCTACAGGACTTCTTTAGAGAGATAGGAACCCTTCTAGAAGATGATAGAGTAGTTAGTCAGTACACAGAGCAGTTCAGCCAGTGGCAGGACTTCTTTAGAGAGATAGGAACCCTTCTAGAAGATGATAGAGTAGTTAGTCAGTACACAGAGCAGTTCAGCCAGTGGCAGGACTTCTTTAGAGAGATAGGAACCCTTCTAGAAGATGATAGAGTAGTTAGTCAGTACACAGAGCAGTTCAGCCAGTGGCAGGACTTCTTTAGAGAGATAGGAACCCTTCTAGAAGATGATAGAGTAGTTAGTCAGTACACAGAGCAGTTCAGCCAGTGGCAGGACTTCTTTAGAGAGATAGGAACCCTTCTAGAAGATGATAGAGTAGTTAGTCAGTACACAGAGCAGTTCAGCCAGTGGCAGGACTTCTTTAGAGAGATAGGAACCCTTCTAGAAGATGATAGAGTAGTTAGTCAGTACACAGAGCAGTTCAGCCAGTGGCAGGACTTCTTTAGAGAGATAGGAACCCTTCTAGAAGATGATAGAGTAGTTAGTCAGTACACAGAGCAGTTCAGCCAGTGGCAGGACTTCTTTAGAGAGATAGGAACCCTTCTAGAAGATGATAGAGTAGTTAGTCAGTACACAGAGCAGTTCAGCCAGTGGCAGGACTTCTTTTAGAGTTAGATAGGAAGCCAGTGGCAGGACTTCTTTAGAAGATGAACCCTTCTAGAGTAGTTAGTCAGTACACAGAGCAGTTCAGCCAGTGGCAGGACTTCTTTAGAGAGATAGGAACCCTTCTAGAAGATGATAGAGTAGTTAGTCAGTACACAGAGCAGTTCAGCCAGTGGCAGGACTTCTTTAGAGAGATAGGAACCCTTCTAGAAGATGATAGAGTAGTTAGTCAGTACACAGAGCAGTTCAGCCAGTGGCAGGACTTCTTTAGAGAGATAGGAACCCTTCTAGAAGATGATAGAGTAGTTAGTCAGTACACAGAGCAGTTCAGCCAGTGGCAGGACTTCTTTAGAGAGATAGGAACCCTTCTAGAAGAGATAGAGTAGTTAGTCAGTACACAGAGCAGTTCAGCCAGTGGCAGGACTTCTTTAGAGAGATAGGAACCCTTCTAGAAGATGATAGAGTAGTTAGTCAGTACACAGAGCAGTTCAGCCAGTGGCAGGACTTCTTTAGAGAGATAGGAACCCTTCTAGAAGATGATAGAGTAGTTAGTCAGTACACAGAGCAGTTCAGCCAGTGGCAGGACTTCTTTAGAGAGATAGGAACCCTTCTAGAAGATGATAGAGTAGTTAGTCAGTACACAGAGCAGTTCAGCCAGTGGCAGGACTTCTTTAGAGAGATAGGAACCCTACTAGAAGATGATAGAGTAGTTAGTCAGTACACAGAGCAGTTCAGCCAGTGGCAGGACTTCTTTAGAGAGGTAGGAACCCTTCTAGAAGATGATAGAGTAGTTAGTCAGTACAGGGAGCAGTTCAGCCAGTGGCAGGACTTCTTTAGAGAGATAGGAACCCTTCTAGAAGATGATAGAGTAGTTAGTCAGTACACAGAGCAGTTCAGCCAGTGGCAGGACTTCTTTAGAGAGATAGGAACCCTTCTAGAAGATGATGGAGTAGTTAGTCAGTACACAGAGCAGTTCAGCCAGTGGCAGGACTTCTTTAGAGAGATAGGAACCCTTCTAGAAGATGATGGAGTAGTTAGTCAGTACACAGAGCAGTTCAGCCAGTGGCAGGACTTCTTTAGAGAGATAGGAACCCTTCTAGAAGATGATAGAGTAGTTAGTCAGTACACAGAGCAGTTCAGCCAGTGGCAGGACTTCTTTAGAGAGATAGGAACCCTTCTAGAAGATGATAGAGTAGTTAGTCAGTACACAGAGCAGTTCAGCCAGTGGCAGGACTTCTTTAGAGATAGGAACCCTTCTAGAAGATGATAGAGTAGTTAGTCAGTACACAGAGCAGTTCAGCCAGTGGCAGGACTTCTTTAGAGAGATAGGAACCCTTCTAGAAGATGATAGAGTAGTTAGTCAGTACACAGAGCAGTTCAGCCAGTGGCAGGACTTCTTTAGAGAGATAGGAACCCTTCTAGAAGATGATAGAGTAGTTAGTCAGTACACAGAGCAGTTCAGCCAGTGGCAGGACTTCTTTAGAGAGATAGGAACCCTTCTAGAAGATGATAGAGTAGTTAGTCAGTACACAGAGCAGTTCAGCCAGTGGCAGGACTAGAGAGATCTTTAGAGAGATAGTTAGAACCCTTCTAGAAGATGATAGAGTAGTTAGTCAGTACACAGAGCAGTTCAGCCAGTGGCAGGACTTCTTTAGAGATAGGAACCCTTTAGAAGATAGGAACCCTTTTAGAGAGATAGGAACCCTTCTAGAAGAGATAGAGTAGTTAGTCAGTACACAGAGCAGTTCAGCCAGTGGCAGGACTTCTTTAGAGAGATAGGAACCCTTCTAGAAGATGATAGAGTAGTTAGTCAGTACACAGAGCAGTTCAGCCAGTGGCAGGACTTCTTTAGAGAGATAGGAACCCT
>NW_027008524.1:0-91325 GCF_036934945.1 Oncorhynchus masou masou
CAAATCCCCGAGATGACAAGGTACAAAATCTGTCATTCTGCCCCTGAACAGGCAGTTAACCCACTGTTCCTAGGCCGTCATTGAAAATAAGAATTTGTTCTTAACTGACTTGCCTAGTTAAATAAAGGTAAAAAATTAAAAAATAAAAATATATACCATCAGTCACTATATACCACCAGTCACTATGTAGCACCAGTCTGACGTGTCACAACCATCATTTGAAGACAAATGGGAACTGAAAAAACAGGTCTAATCATGTCATTGATGTTCAGGTCGGAAAGACGGAGCCCGAGAAAGATGCCAGAGTTTCCGACTTGGAATTCAAAGTTGGATGAATATTTTACCAGTCGGACCTCGTTTCTTCCCCGTTATATTGAATGTGGCATTGAGTCTGAACATTCAGAACCTTCTGTCAATTACAACAGAGTACGAGCAGCGCAAATCAACATTTAAACCCCATGTGTGGAGTGGAGGAGCTTTGTGGAGTGGAGGAGCTGTGTGGAGTGGAGGGGCTGTGTGGAGTGGAGCAGCTGTGTGGAGTGGAGGAGCTGTGTGGAGTGGAGCGGCTGTGTGGCGTGGAGGAGCTGTGTGGAGTGGAGGGGCTGTGTGGAGTGGAGCGGCTGTGTGGAGTGGAGGAGCTGTGTGGAGTGGAGGAGCTGTGTGGAGTGGAGCGGCTGTGTGGAGTGGAGGAGCTGTGTGGAGTGGAGGAGCTGTGTGGAGTGGAGGGGCTGTGTGGAGTGGAGGAGCTGTGTGGAGTGGAGGAGCTGTGTGGAGTGGAGGAGCTGTGTGGAGTGGAGGAGCTGTGTGGAGTGGAGGAGCTGTGTGGAGTGGAGGGGCTGTGTGGAGTGTAGGAGCTGTGTGGAGTGGAGGAGCTGTGTGGAGTGGAGGAGCTGTGTGGAGTGGAGGGGCTGTGTGGAGTGGAGGAGCTGTGTGGAGTGGAGGAGCTGTGTGGAGGGTGGAGGAGCTGTGTGGAGTGGAGGAGCTGTGTGGAGTGGAGGGGCTGTGTGGAGTGGAGGAGCTGTGTGGAGTGGAGGAGCTGTGTGGAGTGGAGGAGCTGTGTGGAGTGGAGGGGCTGTGTGGAGTGGTGGGGCTGTGTGGAGTGGAGGAGCTGTGTGGAGTGGAGGAGCTGTGTGGAGTGGAGGGGCTGTGTGGAGTGGTGGGGCAGCTGTGTGGAGTGGAGGAGCTGTGTGGAGTGGAGGGGCAGTGTGGAGTGGAGGAGCTGTGTGGAGTGGAGGGGTTGTGTGGAGTGGAGGAGCTGTGTGGAGTGGAGGAGCTGTGTGGAGTAGAGCGGCTGTGTGGAGTGGAGGAGCTGTGTGGAGTGGAGGAGCTGTGTAGAGTGGAGGAGCTGTGTGGAGTGGAGGAGCTGTGTGGAGTGGAGGGGCTGTGTGGAGTGGAGGGGCTGTGTGGAGTGGAGGAGCTGTGTGGAGTGGAGGGGCTGTGTGGAGTGGAGGGGCTGTGTGGAGTGGAGGAGCTGTGTGGAGTGGAGGAGCTGTGTGGAGTGGAGGAGCTGTGTAGTCTAACCTACTGCTCTGAACACACAGTCCATTCAGCTTGTAAATGTTTGAATTTACAAGAACCCTTGGGATGTTCTGCAGTTGATTATGTGGATAAGGCCTGTTCAGGCTACGGGCTTTAGAGCTTTTCGGTCATTTTACCCACAACGAGGAATTTGTACGCAACTACAAATTGTCAAATATTTCACAATGACCAATGAGGAATTGACTGGGCTGGCAGGTAGCCAGGCGGGGTGTTGGGGGCAGTAACCCGAAAGGTTGTTGGTTCGAAGGGGACGAGATGAAAAAACTGTCAGTGTGCCTTTGAGGATGGCACTTCAACCCTAATTACTCCTGTCAGTCGCTCTGGATAAGAATGTATACTAAATGTAAAAACATTACATGTTTTTGTCCTTTGTTATAATGTGTTTAATGTGTACAATATAATTGTAGTGTGTATAATTTGCAGTAATTATTTAGTCGGTGCATTAATGTGTTCTGTATAATTATAATGTGTATACTAAAATGTATAATGTGTATACTAACCTGTATAATGTGTATACTAACATGTATAATGTGTATACTAACATGTATAATGTGTATACTAACATGTATAATGTGTATACTAACCTGTATAATGTGTATACTAACATGTATAATGTGTATACTAACATGTATAATGTGTATACTAACATGTATAATGTGTATACTAACATGTATAATGTGTATACTAACATGTATAATGTGTATACTAACCTGTATAATGTGTATACTAACATGTATAATGTGTATACTAACATGTATAATGCGTATACTAACCTGTATAATGGGTATACTAACATGTATAATGTGTATACTAACATGTATAATGTGTATACTAACCTGTATAATGTGTATACTAACATGTATAATGTGTATACTAACATGTATAATGTGTATACTAACATGTATAATGTGTATACTAACATGTATAATGTGTATACTAACCTGTATAATGTGTATACTAACATGTATAATGTGTATACTAACATGTATAATGTGTATACTAACCTGTATAATGTGTATACTAACCTGTATAATGTGTATACTAACATGTATAATGTGTATACTAACCTGTATAATGTGTATACTAACATGTATAATGTGTATACTAACCTGTATAATGTGTATACTAACATGTATAATGTGTATACTAACATGTATAATGTGTATACTAACATGTATAATGTGTATACTAACATGTATAATGTGTATACTAACATGTATAATGTGTATACTAACATGTATAATGTGTATACTAACATGTATAATGTATACTAACCTGTATAATGTGTATACTAACATGTATAATGTGTATACTAACATGTATAATGTGTATACTAACATGTATAATGTGTATACTAACATGTATAATGTGTATACTAACATGTATAATGTGTATACTAACCTGTATAATGTGTATACTAACATGTATAATGTGTATACTAACATGTATAATGCGTATACTAACCTGTATAATGGGTATACTAACATGTATAATGTGTATACTAACATGTATAATGTGTATACTAACCTGTATAATGTGTATACTAACATGTATAATGTGTATACTAACATGTATAATGTGTATACTAACATGTATAATGTGTATACTAACATGTATAATGTGTATACTAACATGTATAATGTGTATACTAACATGTATAATGTGTATACTAACATGTATAATGTGTATACTAACCTGTATAATGTGTATACTAACATGTATAATGTGTATACAAACCTGTATAATGTGTATACTAACATGTATAATGTGTATACTAACATGTATAATGTATACTAACATGTATAATGTGTATATTCATGTGCAGGGATTATGTATCCCTGAAACTATAAGGGTGTGAAATGTGTATACAGGTGTAAAGGTGTATAAGGGTGTTAAAGGTGTTTAAAGGTGTACATCTCCACCCCGCTGATCCTCAACACTGGGGCCCCACAAGAGTGCGTTCTGAGCCCTCTCCTGTACTCCCTGTTCACCCACGACTGCGTGGCCACGCACGCCTCCAACTCAATCATCAAGTTTGAGGACGACACAACAGTGGTAGGCTTGATTACCAACAACGACGAGACGGCCTACAGGGAGGAGGTGAGGGCCCTCGAAGTGTGGTGTCAGGAAAATAACCTCACACTCAACGTCAACAAAACTAAGGAGATGATTGTGGACTTCGGGAAACAGCAGAGGGAACACCCCCCTATCCACATCGATGGAACAGTAGTGGAGAGGGTAGTATGTTTTAAGTTCCTCGGCATACACATCACAGACAAACTGAATTGGTCCACCCACACAGACAGCATCGTGAAGAAGGTGCAGCAGCGCCTCTTCAACCTCAGGAGGCTGAAGAAATTTGGCTTGTCACCAAAAGCACTCACAAACTTCTACAGATGCACAATCGAGAGCATCCTGGCGGGCTGTATCACCGCCTGGTACGGCAACTGCTCCGCCCAAAACCGTAAGGCTCTCCAGAGGGTAGTGAGGTCTGCACAACGCATCACCGGGGCAAACTACCTGCCCTCCAGGGCACCTACACCACCCGATGTCACAGAAAGGCCATAAAGATCATCAAGGACAGCAACCACCCGAGCCACTGCCTGTTCACCCCGCTATCATCCAGAAGGCGAGGTCAGTACAGGTGCATCAAAGCTGGGACCGAGAGACTGAAAAACAGCTTCTATCTCAAGGCCATCAGACTGTTAAACAGCCACCACTAACATTGAGTGGCTGCTGCCAACACACTGACTCAACTCCAGCCAAATTTCATAATGGGAATTGATGGGAAATGATGTAAAATATATCACTAGCCACTTTAAACAATGCTACCTAATATAATGTTTACATACCCTACATTATTCATCTCATATGTATACGTATATACTGTACTCTATATCATCTACTGCATCTTTATGTAATACATGTATCACTAGCCACTTAACTATGCCACTTTGTTTACATACTCATCTCATATGTATATACTGTACTCGATACCATCTACTGTATCTTGCCTATGCCGCTCTGTACCATCACTCATTCATATATCTTTATGTACATATTCTTTATCCCCCTACACGTGTGTATAAGACAGTAGTTTTGGAATTGTTAGTTAGATTACTTGTTGGTTATTACTGCATTGTCGGAACTAGAAGCACAAGCATTTCGCTACACTCGCATTAACATCTGCTAACCATGTGTATGTGACATTTTTTTTTTTTTGGTTTGATTTGATTAAGGGTGTGTAATGTGTATAACGGTGTATAAAGGTGTTTAAGGGTGTGTAAGGGTGTGTAAAGGTGTATAAAGGTGTTTAAGGGTGTATAAGGGTGTTTAAGGGTGTATAAAGGTGTTTAAGGGTGTATAAGGGTGTGTAAGGGTGTGTAAAGGTGTATAAAGGTGTGGAAGGGTGTATAAGGGTCTATAAGGGTGTGTAAGGGTGTATAAAGGTGTTTAAGGGTGTATAAGGGTGTGTAAGGGTGTATAAAGGTGTATAAGGGTGTATAAAGATGTGTAAGTGTGTATAATGTTGTATAAGAGTGTAACGGTGTGTAAGGGTGTATAAGGGTGTATAAGGTTGTATAAGGGTGTATAAAGATGTATAAGGTTGTATAAGGGTGTAAAAGAGTGTAAAGGTGTATAAGGGTGTATAAGGGTGTATAAGGGTGTAAAGGTGTAACGGTGTGTAAGGGTGTATAAGGTTGTATAAGAGTGTAAGGGTGTAACGGTGTGTAAGGGTGTATAAAGGTGTATAAAGGTGTGTAAAGGTGTATAAGGGTGTATAAGGTTGTATAAGAGTGTAACGGTGTGTAAGGGTGTATAAGGTTGTATAAGGGTGTATAAGGTTGTATAAGGGTGTATAAAGGTGTATAAGGTTGTATAAGGGTTTAAAAGAGTGTAAAGGTGTATAAGGGTGTATAAGGGTGTAAAGGTGTAACGGTGTGTAAGTGTGTATAAGGTTGTATAAGAGTGTAAGTGTTCAAGGGTGTATAAGGGTGTATAAAGGAGTATAACAGTGTGTAAGGGTGTATAAGGGTGTAAAATAGTGTAAAGGTGTATAAGGGTGTATAAGGGTGTATAAAGGTGTATAAAGATGTGTAAAGGTTGTATAAGAGTGTAAAGGTGTAACGGTGTGTAAGGGTGTATAAAGGTGTGTAAAGGTGTGTAAGGGTGTATAAGGTTGTATAAGAGTGTAAGGGTGTATAAGGGTGTATAAGGGTGTATAAAGGTGTATAAAGGTGTGTAAAGGTTGTATAAGAGTGTAAAGGTGTAACGGTGTGTAAGGGTGTATAAGGGTGTATAAGGGTGTATAAGATGTATAAGGGTGTATAAGATGTTAAAGGTGTACAAGGGTGTATATTAGGCTATGTACTACCTACATAGTCTAATGTTCCCCATGTCTACATAAGTCTACATTAGGGGGTATTAATAAGGGTTAATTTTAATGCAATAATGAGCTGTAGAAATATGAATATTTTAGCAGAGAATGAGTTAAATAAAAGGTGTAATTGCGGCAGAATTTTCAGATGATTTGCAGACAACATTTTTCAAAACAGTCCGAGCAGAACGGAGCAGACATCTGGTTCTGGTTTACGGGTGAAATTACACCAACTAGGAGAAGTGGCCATACTGGGAAATTATTCCCAATTGAAATCCAGTTGGTGAAACAGAGAGACAAAAATAAAGAAATCCCACACAGGCCTCATGGGGTTGGCTGCAATATGAATCACAATGGCCTCATGGGGTTGGCTGAATCACACAGGCCTCAGGGGGTTGGCTGAATCACACAGGCCTCAGGGGGTTGGCTGAATCACACAGGCCTCAGGGGGTTGGCTGCAGTATGAATCACACAGGCCTCAGGGGGTTGGCTGCAGTATGAATCACACAGGCCTCATGGGGTTGGCTGCAGTATGAATCACACAGGCCTCAGGGGGTTGGCTGAATCACACAGGCCTCAGGGGGTTGGCTGCAGTATGAATCACACAGGCCTCAGGGGGTTGGCTGCAGTATGAATCACACAGGCCTCATGGGGTTGGCTGCAGTATGAATCACACAGGCCTCAGGGGGTTGGCTGCAGTATGAATCACACAGGCCTCAGGGGGTTGGCTGCAGTATGAATCACACAGGCCTCAGGGGGTTGGCTGAATCACACAGGCCTCAGGGCGCCGGCTGCAGTATGAATCACACAGGCCTCAGGGGGTTGGCTGCAGTATGAATCACACAGGCCTCAGGAGGTTGGCTGCAGTATGAATCACACAGGCCTCAGGGGGTTGGCTGCAGTATGAATCACACAGGCCTCAGGGGTTGGCTGCAGTATGAATCACACAGGCCTCAGGGGGTTGGCTGCAGTATGAATCACACAGGCCTCAGGGGGTTGGCTGCAGTATGAATCACGCAGGCCTCAGGGGGTTGGCTGCAGTATGAATCACACAGTCCTCAGGGGGTTGGCTGCAGTATGAATCACACAGGCCTCAGGGGGTTGGCTGCAGTATGAATCACACAGGCCTCAGGGGGTTGGCTGAATCACGCAGGCCTCAGGGAGTTGGCTGCAGTATGAATCACACAGGCCTCAGGGGGTTGGCTGCAGTATGAATCACACAGGCCTCAGGGGGTTGGCTGCAGTATGAATCACACAGGCCTCTGTACATCTCTCTGTATATCTGTATATATATCCAGAGAGAGAGGGAGGAGGGGTAGTCAGAAGAGAGAGGGAGGAGGGGTAGTCAGAAGTGAGGGAGGAGGGGTAGTCAGAAGAGAGGGAGGAGGGGTAGTCAGAAGAGAGGGAGGAGGGGTAGTCAGAAGAGAGAGGGAGGAGGGGTAGTCAGAAGATAGAGGGAGGAGGTGTAGTCAGAGAGAGAGCGAGGAGGGGTAGTCAGAGAGAGAGGGAGGAGGGGTAGTCAGAAGAGATAGGGAGGAGGGGTAGTTAGAGCGAGAGAGGGAGGAGGGATAGTCAGAGGGAGAGAGGGGTAGTCAGAGAGAAAGAGAGGAGGGGCAGTCAGAGAGAGAGGAAGGAGGGGTAGTCAGAGTGAGAGAGGGAGAGAGGGGTAGTCAGAGGGAGAGAGGAAGGAGGGGTAGTCAGAGGGAGAGAGGAAGGAGGGGTAGTCAAGAAAGAGAGGAGGGGTAGTCAGAGAGAGAGAGGAGGGGTAGTCAGAGAGAGAGAGAGAGAGAGAGGAGGGGTAGTCAGAGAGAGAGAGATAGGGAGGGGTAGTCAGAGAGCGCGAGAGAGAGAGAGAGAGAGAGAGAGAGAGAGAGGAGGGGTAGTCAGAGAGAGAGAGAGAGAGAGGAGGGGTAGTCAGAGGGAGAAAGAGAGGGGAGGGGTAGTTAGAGAAAGAGAGAGAGAGGAGGGGTAGTCAGAGAGAGAGAGAGAGGGGAGGGGTAGTCAGAGAGAGAGAGGAAGGAGGGGTAGTCAGAGGGAGAGAGGAAGGAGGGGTAGTCAGAGGGAGAGAGGAAGGAGGGGTAGTCAGAGGGAGAGGAGGGGTAGTCAGGAAGGAGAGGCGGGGTAGTCAGAGAGAGAGAGAGAAGATGGGTAGTCAGAGGGAGAGAAAGAGAGAGAGAGAAAGAAGGGGTAGTCAGAGGGAGAGGGGAGAGAGAGAGAAAGGAGGGGTAGTCAAAGAGAGAGAGAGAGGGAGAGAGGAGGGGTAGTCAGAGGGAGAGAGAGGAGGGGTAGTCAGAGAGAGAGAGAGAGAGAAAGGAGGGGTATGTACAGACTCAGTGAGCATAGCCATACTATTGAGAAAGGCTGCAGTAGGCAGACATGGCTCTCAAGAGAAGACAGGCTATGTGCTCACTGCCCACAAAATGAGGTGGAAACTGAGCTGCACTTCCTAACCTCCTGCCAAATGTATAACCATATTAGAGAGACATATTTCCCTCAGATCACACAGACCCACAAAGAATTCAAAAACAAATCCAATTTTGATAAACTCCCATATCTACTGGGTGAAATACCACAGTGTGCCATCACAGCAGCAAGATTTGTGACCTGTTGCCACGAGAAAAGGGCAACCAGTGAAGAACAAACACTGTCATGGCGTTGGCCTGAGGGGGAGGTTTATGACCCCCATAAAATACCTTTCCCCGTTTTCCTCTCTCTACTCTACCAATGTGACTATTGAAAATCCCTTTGTTAACGTGGAGAGTCTGGTGACATCAGAAGGTGGGAAACGGAACCCTATTTGGGTAATCCAACCAGTTGAAAATATGCGTTGGGGCTTAATGAATATGATGTCAGTTCAGTTGGCGTCTGAGACATGATTACTGATAATAGGATGACATAAACCGTATCTCGGAAAGTCTACACATTCTAGTTATCAGATTCACATGGAATTGTTGTATAATTTAAATGTTTAAATATGAAACTATTTGTGAAAAGATTAAATTTAATTTTAGCTCCTAAATGAGAGAAGTAGTTTTTCATGAGTGGACTATGCTCAACTCAGTGACTCCGCCCATGTGAACAGACATTGGTTGTAAACTCTGCCAACTCAGTGGCCCCGCCCATGTGAACAGACGCTGGTTGTAAACTATGAAACACGGCCCTCTCTCCCAATCCTATATAAGCCTCTTTACGAAAATGTAACGATCTGTTCCAAGGACGTGAGGACTTACCATCCCCACGTTGAAAGGACAAAGACCACCTACAGAACTAAGCCAACCTCAGCAAGAACGCAATTGGTATCAAATTACAATGTGAAGGTGATGACCTACACGCCGGAAGGATACATTTCGAGACAGAATATGAGCTTAAAAGTATGGCATCTTGGTATCTTTGAACTCTTATTCACTCCATAAGTGATACCTCCTAGCCGTTGAGTTAGCAGCTGTAAACGTGGGCTTGGAAAGGACGGATGACGTATCCATTCTAACACGTTTTATCACTTAATCCGAAGTAGACAAAAACACGACAACAACAACACAGTAAACATTGTAAATACAACCTAAATTTACGTTTGCTTGTTTTCCCTTTTGTACTTAAACTATTTGTACATCGTTACAACACTGTATTTGGACATAATATGAGATTTGAAATGACTATTCATTTGGAAGTTCTGTGAATGTAATGTTTACTGTTCATTTTATATTGTTTATTTCACTTTTGTATATTATCTACCTCACTTGCTTTGACAATGTAAACATATCTTTCCCATAACAATAAAGCCCCTTGAATTGAAATTGAATTTAGAGAGAGAAAGATTGAGCGAGAGAGAAAGAGAGAGAGACAGAGAAAGAAGGAAAGAAAGAGAGAGGGTAGGTGGAGGGGTAGTCAGAGGGAGAGAAGGATAGAGATTGAGAGAAACTGAATAATATTAAGAAATTATATAGATGGAGGAAAGTAGTGTAGAAACCTACCAAAAAAAGAGACTCTTACCACTTCTAGGAAAATTGGAAGACACTGAACAAACAACAACATGAAGAATTATCTATCCAAACGGAGATGTGTGGATAAACCACTTCTCCAATCTTTTTGGCTCTATAACAAAGAACAAACAGCAAAAACATAAACATGATCAAATACAAATCTTAGAATCAACTATTAAAGACTACCAGAACCCACTGGATTCTCCAATTACCTTGGATGAACTACAAGACAAAATACAAACCCTCCAACCTAAAAAGGCCTGTGGTGTTGATGGTATCCTTAATGAAATCATCAAATATACAGACAACAAATTCCAACTGGCTATACTAAAACTCTTTAACATCATCCTCAGCTCTGGCATCTTCACCAATCCACAAAAGTAGAGATATATTTGACCCCAATAATTACCGTGGGATATGCGTCAACAGCAACCTTGGGAAAATCCTCTGCATTATCATTAACAGCAGACTCGTACATTTCCTCAGTGTAAACAATGTACTGAGCAAATGTCAAATTAGATTTTTAACAAATTACGTCAGACCATGTACTCACCCTGCACACCCTAATTGACAAACAAACAAACCAAAGCAAAGGCAAAGTCTTCTCATGCTTTGTTGATTTCAAAAAACCTTTCGACTCAATTTGGCATGAGGTTCTGCTATACAAATTAATGGAAAGTGATGTTGGGGGAAAACATACAACATTATAAAATCCATGTCCACAAATAACAAGTGTGCTGTTAAAGTGGACAAAGCACACCTATCTTCCCACAGTGCCGTGGGGCGAGACAGGGATGCAGCTTAACCCCCACCCTCTTCAAAATATATATCAACAAATTGGCGCGGCCACTAGAACAGTCTGCAGCACCCGGCCTCACCCTACTAGAATCTGAAGTCAAATGTCTACTGTTTGCTGATGATCTGGTGTTTCTGTTCCCAACCAAGGAGGGCCTACAGCAGCACCTAGATCTTTTGCACTGATTCTGCCAGACCTGGGCCCTGACAGTAAATCTCATTAAGACCAAAATAATGGTGTTCCCAAAAAAGGTCCAGTTGCCAGGACCACAAATACAAATTCCATCTAGACACTGTTGCCCTAGAGCACACTAAAAACTATACATACCTTGGCCTAGACATTAGCGCCACAGGTAACTTCCACAAAGCTGTGAACGATCTGGGAGACAAGGCAAGAAGGGCCTTCTATGCCATCAAAAGGAACATAAAATTCAACATACCAATTGGGATTTGGCTAAAAATACTTGAATCAGTCATAGAGCCCATTGCCCTTTATGGTTGTGAGGTCTGGGGTCCACTCACCAACCAAGACTTCACAAAATGGGACAAACACCAAATTGAGACTCTGCACACAGAATTCTGCAAAAATATCCTCCGTGTACAACGTAGAACACCAAATAATGCATGCAGAGCAGAATTAGGCCGATACCCACTAATTATCAAAATCCAGAAAAGAGCCGCTAAATTCTACAACCACCTAAAAGGAAGCGATTCCCAAGCCTTCCATAACAAAGCCATCTCCTACAGAGAGATGAACCTGGAGAGAGTCCCCTAAGCAAGCTGGTCCTGGAGCTCTGTTCACAAACACACCCTACAGAGCCCCATGACAGCAGCACAATTTGACCCAACCAAATCATGAGAAAACAAAAAGATAATTACTTACATTACATTGGAAAGAATTAACAAAAAAACAGAGCAAACTAGAATGCTATTTGTCCCTAAACAGAGAGTACACCACAGTGGCAGAATACCTGACCACTGTGACTGACTCAAAATTAAGGAAAGCTTTGACTATGTACAGACTCAGCGAGCATAGCCTTGCTATTGAGAAAGGCCGCCGTAGGCAGACATGGCTCTCAAGAGAAGACAGGCTATGTGCTCACTGCCCACAAAATGAGGTGGAAACTGAGCTGCACTTCCTAACCTCCTGCCCAATGTATGACCATATTAGAGAGACATATTTCCCTCAGATTACACAGATCCACAAAGAATTAGAAAACAAATCAGATTTTGTGTGTAAACTCCCATATCTACTGGGTGAAATTCCACAGTGTGACATCACAGCAGCAAGATTTGTGACCTGTTGCCACAAGAAAAGGGCAACCAGTGAAGAACAAACACCATTGTAAATACAACTCATATCTATGCTTATTTATTTCATCCTGTGTCCTTAACCATTTGTACATTGTAAAAACACTGTATGTATATATATATAATATGACATTTGTAATGTCTTTATTGTTTTGAAACTTCTGTATGTGTGATGTCTACTGTTAATTATTGTTTATTTCACTTTATATATTATATACCTTACTTGCTTTGGCAATGTTAACACATGTTTCCCATGCCAATAAAGCCCCTTGAATTGAATTGAATTGAATTGAGAGACAGAGAGAGACAACCCATATTTATGTTTATTTCATTTCCCTTTTGTACTATTTGTACATCGTTACAACACTGTATTTGGACATAATGTGACATTTGTAATGACTTTATTCCATTGGAACTTTTGTGAGTGTAATGTTTACTGTTCATTTTATATGGTTTATTTCACTTTTGTTTATTATCTATTTCACTGCCTTTGACAATGTAAACATATGTTTCCCATGACAATAAAACCCCTTAAATTGAAATGAAATTGAATTGAGAGTAAGGAGGTGTAGTGAAAGAGGGTGGTATAAAAGGGGATCCTGGGGAGTATAAAGGGGCGGGGGGTGTGTTGGTGAGGACAGAGAGGTGTGTACTATTACCTGCTAATGGGCTGCCCTGCAGGAGTGTGCTCCACTTCATAGCCCTGACTCCTCAGCACATCAATCACCGTGTTGTTGCCCAGGAAGTGACCTGAAATATAAACACAGTTCACTATTTCGGTCTGTGTTTCAGTCTCCCTGCGAGACACAGACAGCAGTCTAACCGCGTCACTCAGGGTGCGTCACAGACGGCCTGCTGTTCCCTTTATAGTGCACTACTTTCAACCAGATCAACCAGATCACCATGGTCCCTACATAGGGAATAGAATATGAGTAGTGAAGAGAGAGAGGAGATGAGTAGTGAAGAGAGAGAGGAGATGAGTAGTGAAGAGAGACAGAGAGGAGATGAGTAGTGAAGAGAGAGAGGAGATGAGTAGTGAAGAGAGAGAGGAGATGAGTAGTGAAGAGAGAGAGGAGATGAGTAGTGAAGAGAGAGAGGAGATGAGTAGTGAAGAGAGAGAGGAGATGAGTAGTGAAGAGAGAGAGGAGATGAGTAGTGAAGAAGAGAGAGAGGAGATGAGTAGTGAAGAGAGAGGAGATGAGTAGTGAAGAGAGAGAGGAGATGAGTAGTGAAGAGAGAGAGGAGATGAGTAGTGAAGAGAGAGAGAGGAGATGAGTAGTGAAGAGAGAGAGGAGATGAGTCGTGAAGAGAGAGAGAGAGGAGATGAGTAGTGAAGAGAGAGAGGAGATGAGTAGTGAAGAGAGAGAGGAGATGAGTAGTGAAGAGAGAGGAGATGAGTAGTGAAGAGAGAGAGGAGATGAGTAGTGAAGAGAGAGGAGATGAGTAGGGAAGAGAGAGAGGACATGAGTAGTGAAGAGAGAGAGGAGATGAGTAGTGAAGAGAGACAGAGAGGAGATGAGTAGTGAAGAGAGAGAGAGAGGAGATGAGTAGTGAAGAGAGAGAGAGAGGAGATGAGTAGTGAAGAGAGAGAGGAGATGAGAAGTGAAGAGAGAGAGAGAGGAGATGAGTAGTGAAGAGAGAGAGGAGATGAGTAGTGAAGAGAGAGAGAGAGGAGATGAGTAGTGAAGAGAGAGAGGAGATGAGTAGTGAAGAGAGAGAGAGAGGAGATGAGTAGTGAAGAGAGAGAGAGAGGAGATGAGTAGTGAAGAGAGAGAGGAGATGAGTAGTGAAGAGAGAGAGGAGATGAGTAGTGAAGAGAGAGAGGAGATGAGTAGTGAAGAGAGAGAGGAGATGAGTAGTGGAGAGAGAGAGGAGATGAGTAGTGAAGAGAGAGAGGAGATGAGTAGTGAAGAGAGAGAGGAGATGAGTAGTGAAGAGAGAGAGGAGATGAGTAGTGGAGAGAGAGAGAGGAGATGAGTAGTGAAGAGAGAGAGAGAGAGAGAGAGAGAGAGAGGAGATGAGTAGTGAAGAGAGAGAGGAGATGAGTAGTGAAGAGAGAGAGGAGATGAGTAGTGGAGAGAGAGAGGAGATGAGTAGTGAAGAGAGAGAGGAGATGAGTAGTGAAGAGAGAGAGGAGATGAGTAATGAAGAGAGAGAGAGAGGAGATGAGTAGTGAAGAGAGAGAGGAGATGAGTAGTGAAGAGAGAGAGGAGATGAGTAGTGAAGAGAGAGAGAGGAGATGAGTAGTGAAGAGAGAGGGGAGATGAGTAGTGAAGAGAGAGAGAGAGAGAGAGAAAGGAGATGAGTAGTGAAGAGAGAAAGGAGATGAGTAGTGGAGAGAGAGAGGAGATGAGTAGTGAAGAGAGAGAGGAGATGAGTAGTGGAGAGAGAGAGGAGATGAGTAGTGAATAGAGAGAGAGGAGATGAGTAGTGAAGAGAGAGAGGATATGAGTAGTGAAGAGAGAGAGAGGAGATGAGTAGTGAAGAGAGAGAGAGAGAGAGGAGATGAGTAGTGAAGAGAGAGGAGATGAGTAGTGAAGAGAGAGAGAGATGAGTATGAAGAGAGAGAGAGGAGATGAGTAGTGAAGAGAGAGAGAGGAGATGAGTAGTGAAGAGAGAGAGAGAGAGGAGATGAGTAGTGAAGAGAGAGAGGAGATGAGTAGTGGAGAGAGAGGAGATGAGTAGTGAAGAGAGAGAGGAGATGAGTAGTGAAGAGAGAGAGGATATGAGTAGTGAAGAGAGAGAGAGGAGATGAGTAGTGAAGAGAGAGAGAGAGAGAGGAGATGAGTAGTGAAGAGAGAGAGGAGATGAGTAGTGAAGAGAGAGAGGAGATGAGTAGTGAAGAGAGAGAGAGGAGATGAGTAGTGAAGAGAGAGAGAGAGAGGAGATGAGTAGTGAAAGAGAGAGAGAGAGGAGATGAGTAGTGAAGAGAGAGAGGAGATGAGTAGTGAAGAGAGAGAGGAGATGAGTGGTGAAGAGAGAGAGGTGATGAGTAGTGAAGAGAGAGAGAGAGAGAGGAGATGAGTAGTGAAGAGGAGATGAGTAGTGGAGAGAGAGAGGAGATGAGTGAAGAGAGAGAGAGGAGATGAGTAGTGAAGAGAGAGAGGATATGAGTAGTGAAGAGAGAGAGGAGATGAGTAGTGAAGAGAGAGAGAGAGAGAGAGGAGATGAGTAGTGAAGAGAGAGAGGAGATGAGTAGTGAAGAGAGAGAGGAGATGAGTAGTGAAGAGAGAGAGAGGAGATGAGTAGTGAAGAGAGAGAGAGAGAGGAGATGAGTAGTGAAGAGAGAGAGAGAGGAGATGAGTAGTGAAGAGAGAGAGGAGATGAGTAGTGAAGAGAGAGGAGATGAGTGGTGAGAGAGAGAGGAGATGAGTAGTGAAGAGAGAGAGAGGAGATGAGTAGTGAAGAGAGAGAGGAGATGAGTAGTGAAGAGAGAGAGAGGAGATGAGTAGTGAAGAGAGAGAGGAGATGAGTAGTGAAGAGAGAGAGGATATGAGTAGTGAAGAGAGAGAGGAGATGAGTAGTGAAGAGAGAGAGAGGAGATGATTAGTGAAGAGAGAGAGGAGATGAGTAGTGAAGAGAGAGAGGAGATGAGTAGTGAAGAGAGAGAGGAGATGAGTAGTGAAGAGAGAGAGGAGATGAGTAGTGAAGAGAGAGAGGAGATGAGTAGTGAAGAGAGAGAGAGGTGATGAGTAGTGAAGAGAGAGAGAGGAGATGAGTAGTGAAGAGAGAGAGGAGATGTGTAGTGAAGAGAGAAAGGAGATGAGTAGTGGAGAGAGAGGAGATGAGTAGTGAAGAGAGAGAGGAGATGAGTAGTGAAGAGAGAGAGGGAGGAGATGAGTAGTGAAGAGAGAGAGGAGATGAGTAGTGAAGAGAGAGAGGGAGGAGATGAGTAGTGAAGAGAGAGAGGAGATGAGTAGTGAAGAGAGAGAGAGGAGATGAGTAGTGAAGAGAGAGAGAGGAGATGAGTAGTGAAGAGAGAGAGAGAGGAGATGAGTAGTGAAGAGAGAGAGGAGATGAGTAGTGAGAGAGAGAGGAGATGAGTAGTGAAGAGAGAGAGGAGATGAGTAGTGAAAAGAGAGAGAGGAGATGAGTAGTGAAGAGAGAGAGAGGAGATGAGTAGTGAAGAGAGAGAGGAGATGAGTAGTGAAGAGAGAGGAGATGAGTAGTGAAGAGAGAGAGGAGATGAGTAGTGAAGAGAGAGAGGAGATGAGTAGTGCTCTGTCGCACGCTGGGTATGTACATAGTCAATGGTAGGCTTCGAGGGGACTCCTATGGTAGGTACACCTACAGCTCATCTCTTGGCAGTAGTACTGTAGACTACTTTATCACTGACCTCAACCCAGAGTCTCTCAGAGCGTTCACAGTCAGCCCACTGACACCCCTATCAGACCACAGCAAAATCACAGTCTACCTAAACAGAGCAATACTCAATCATGAGGCATCAAAGCCAAAGGAACTGAGTAACATTGAGAAATGCTATAGATGGAAGGAATGCAGTTTGGAAACCTACCAAAAAACAATTAGGCAACAACAAATTCAATCCCTTTTAGACAATTTCCTGGGTAAAACGTTCCACTGTAATAGTGAAGGTGTAAACTTGGCAGTAGAAAATCTTAACAGTATATTTGACCTCTCAGCTTCCCTATCAAATCTAAAAATCTCAAATAGAAAACCAAAGAAAATTAACAACAATGACAAATGGTTTGATGAAGAATGCAAAAATCTAAGAAAGAAATTGAGAAACCTGTCCAACCAAAAACATAGAGACCCGGAAAACCTGAGTCTACGCCTTCACTATGGTGAATCACTAAAACAATACAGAAATACACTACGGAAAAAGAAGGAACAGCATGTCAGAAATCAGCTCAATGTAATTGAAGAATCCATAGACTCTAACCACTTCTGGGAAAATTGGAAAACACTAAACAAACAACAACACGAAGAATTATCTATCCAAAATGGAGATGTATGGGTAAACCACTTCTCCAATCTTTTTGGCTCTATAACAAAGAATAAAGAGCAAAAACATATACATGATCAAATACAGATCTTAGAATCAACTATTAAAGACTACCAGAACCCACTGGATTCTCCAATTACATTGAATGAGTTACAGGACAAAATAAAAACCCTCCAACCCAAAAAGGCCTGTGGTGTTGATGGTATCCTCAATGAAATGATCAAATATACAGACAACAAATTCCAATTGGCTATACTAAAACTCTTTAACATCATCCTTAGCTCTGGCATCTTCCCCAATATTTGGAACCAAGGACTGATCACCCCAATCCACAAAAATGGAGACAAATTTGACCCCAATAACTACCGTGGAATATGCGTCAACAGTAACCTTGGGAAAATCCTCTGCATTATCATTAACAGCAGACTCGTGCACTTCCTCAATGAAAACAATGTACTGAGCAAATGTCAAATTGGCTTTTTACCAAATTACCGTACAACAGACCATGTATTCACCCTGCACACCCTAATTGACAACCAAACAAACCAAAACAAAGGCAAAGTCTTCTCATGCTTTGTTGATTTCAAAAAAGCCTTCGACTCAATTTGGCATGAGGGTCTGCTATACAAACTGATGGAAAGTGGTGTTGGGGGTAAAACATACGACATCATAAAATCCATGTACACAAACAACAAGTGTGCGGTTAAAATTGGCAAAACACACACATTTCTTCACACAGGGTCGTGGGGTTAGACAGGGATGCAGCTTAAGCCCCACCCTCTTCAACATATATATCAACGAACTGGCACGGGCACTAGAAAAGTCTGCAGCACCCGGCCTCACCCTACTAGAATCTGAAGTCAAATGTCTGCTGTTTGCTGATGATCTGGTGCTTCTGTCACCAACCAAGGAGGGCCTACAGCAGCACCTAGATCTTATGCACAGATTCTGTCAGACCTGGGCCCTGACAGTAAATCTCAGTAAGACCAAAATAATGGTGTTCCAAAAAAGGTCCAGTCACCAGGACCACAAATACAAATTCCATCTAGACACTGTTGCCCTACAGCACACAAAAAACTATACATACCTTGGCCTAAACATCAGCGCCACAGGTAACTTCCACAAAGCTGTGAACAATCTGAGAGACAAGGCAAGAAGGGCATTCTATGCCATCAAAAGGAACATAAATTTCAACATACCAATTAGGATTTGGCTAAAAATACTTGAATCAGTCATAGAGCCCATTGCCCTTTATGGTTGTGAGGTCTGGGGTCCGCTCACCAACCAAGACTTTACAAAATGGGACAAACACCAAATTGAGACTCTGCACGCAGAATTCTGCAAAAATATCCTCCGTGTACAACGTAGAACACCAAATAGTGCATGCAGAGCAGAATTAGGCCGATACCCACTAATTATCAAAATCCAGAAAAGAGCTGTTAAATTCTATAACCACCTAAAAGGAAGCGATTCCCAAACCTTCCACAACAAAGCCATCACCTACAGAGAGATGAACCTGGAGAAGAGTCCCTAAGCAAGCTGGTCCTGGGGCTCTGTTCACAAACACAAACACACCCTACAGAGCCCCATGACAGCAGCACAATTAGACCCAACCAAATCATGAGAAAACAAAAAGATAATTACTTGACACATTGGAAAGAATTAACAAAAAACAGAGCAAACTAGAATGCTATTTGGCCCTACACAGAGAGTACACAGCGGCAGAATACCTGACCACTGTGACTGACCCAAAATTAAGGAAAGCTTTGACTATGTACAGACTCAGCGAGCATAGCCTTGCTATTGAGAAAGGCCGCCGTAGGCAGACATGGCTCTCAAGAGAAGACAGGCTATGTGCTCACTGCCCACAAAATGAGGTGGAAACTGAGCTGCACTTCCTAACCTCCTGCCCAATGTATGACCATATTAGAGAGACATATTTCCCTCAGATTACACAGATCCACAAAGAATTCGAAAACAAATCCAATTTTGAAAAACTCCCATATCTACTGGGTGAAATTCCACAGTGTGCCATCAGAGCAGCAAGATTTGTGACCTGTTGCCACGAGAAAAGGGCAACCAGTGAGGAACAAACACCATTGTAAATACAACCCATATCTATGCTTATTTATTTTATCTTGTGTCCTTTCAAATTTGTACCTTGTAAAAACACTGTATATATATATATATATATAATATGACATTTTCAATGTCTTTATTGTTTTGAAACTTCTGTATGTGTGATGTCTACTGTTAATTTTTATTGTTTACCTTACTTGCTTTGGCAATGTTAACACATGTTTCCCATGCCAATAAAGCCCCTTGAATTGAATTGAATTGAATTGAATTGAGAGAGAGAGGAGATGAGTAGTGAAGAGAGAGAGAGAGGAGATGAGTAGTGAAGAGAGAGAGGAGATGAGTAGTGAAGAGAGAGAGAGGAGATGAGTAGTGAAGAGAGGAGATGAGTAGTGAAGAGAGAAAGGAGATGAGTAGTGAAGAGAGAGAGGAGATGAGTGGTGAAGAGAGAGGAGATGAGTAGTGAAGAGAGAGGAGATGAGTAGTGAAGAGAGAGAGAGAGGAGATGAGTAGTGAAGAGAGAGAGGAGATGAGTAGTGAAGAGAGAGAGATGAGTAGTGAAGAGAGAGAGGAGATGAGTGGTGAAGAGAGAGATGAGTAGTGAAGAGAGAGGAGATGAGTAGTGAAGAGAGAGAGAGAGGAGATGAGTAGTGAAGAGAGAGAGAGGAGATGAGTAGTGAAGAGAGAGAGAGGAGATGAGTGGTGAAGCGAGAGAGAGGAGATGAGTAGTGAAAATCTACAGTTGAAAATGGTCTAATTGATCTGGTGACAAGGCTTCTTCCTGGAGTCTGTCTGCTTATTGAAAACCAAGTCATTGAAATGTAATTTTTTATTTAACTAGGCAAGTCAGTTAAGAACAAATTCTTATTTTCAATGACGGCCTAGGAACAGTGGGTTAACTGCCTGTTCAGGGGCAGAACGACAGATTTGTACCTTGTCAGCTCGGGGATTTGAACTTGCAACCTTTACGGTTACTAGTCTAACACTCTAACCACTAGGCTACTAGGCTAATTTACCTGTAGGGTAGAAAGAGAGAGAGAGAGGGATAGAGAGAGAGAGAGAGAGAGAGAGAGAAGAGATACAAAGATACAGAGAGAGAGAGAGAGAGAGAGAGAGGGATAGAGAGAGAGAGAGAGAGAGAGAGAGAGAGGGATATAGAGAGAGGGATAGAGAGAGAGGGATAGAGAGAAAGAGATACAAAGATACAGAGAGAGAGGGATAGAGAGAGAGAGAGAGAGAGAGAGAGAGAGAGAGAGAGAGAGAGAGAGAGAGAGAGAGGGGGATAGAGAGAGAGGGATAGAGAGAGAGGGATAGAGAGAAAGAGATACAAAGATACAGAGAGAGAGGGATAGAGAGAGAGGGATAGAGAGAGAGAGAGAGAGAGAGGGATAGAGAGAGAGAGATAGAGAGAGAGAGAGGGATAGAGAGAGAGATAGAGAGAGAGAGGGATAGAGAGAAAGAGATACAAAGATACAGAGAGAGAGAGAGGGATAGAGAGAGAGATAGAGAGAGAGAGGGATAGAGAGAGATAGAGAGAGAGAGGGATAGAGAGAAAGAGATACAAAGATACAGAGAGAGAGAGAGAGGGATAGAGAGAGATAGAGAGAGAGAGAGGGATAGAGAGAAAGAGATACAAAGATACAGAGAGAGAGGGAGAGAGAGAGGGATAGAGAGAGAGAGAGGGATTGAGAGAGAGATAGAGAGAGAGGGATAGAGAAAAAGA
Organism: Oncorhynchus masou masou; assembly: GCF_036934945.1. Classification (NCBI taxonomy): domain Eukaryota; kingdom Metazoa; phylum Chordata; class Actinopteri; order Salmoniformes; family Salmonidae; genus Oncorhynchus; species Oncorhynchus masou. The sequence goes on from NW_027008524.1 coordinate 20,766, forward strand.
GATACAAAGATACAGAGAGAGAGAGAGAGAGAGAGGGATAGAGAGAGAGAGAGAGAGGGAGAGGGAGAGGGAGAGAGAGAGAGAGAGAGAGGGAAAGGAGAAAGAGATACAAAGATACAGAGAGAGAGAGAGGGATAGAGAGAGAGAGAGAGAGAGAGAGAGAGAGAGAGAAAGAGAGATACAGAGAGAGAGAGAGATAGAGGAGAATCCGAAGTCAAATGTCTGCTGTTTGCTGATGATCTGGTGTTTCTGTTCCCAACCAAGGAGGGCCTACAGCAGCACCTAGATCTTCTGCACAGATTCTGTCAGACCTGGGCCCTGACAGCAAATCTCAGTAAGACCAAAATAATGGTGTTCCAAAAAAGGTCCAGTCACCAGCACCACAAATACAAATTGTTGCCCTAGAGCACACCAAAAACTATACATACCTTGGCCTAAACATCAGCGCCACAGGTAACTTCCACAAAGCTGTGAACGATCTGAGAGACAAGGCCAGAAGGGCCTTCTATGCCATCAAAAGGAACATCAATTTCAACATACCAATTAGGATTTGGCTAAAAATACTTGAATCAGTTATTGGCCCCATTGCCCTTTATGGTTGTGACGTCTGGGGTCCGCTCACCAACCAAGACTTCACAAAATGGGACAAACACCAAATTGAGACTCTGCACACAGAATTCTGCCAAAACATCCCCCGTGCACAACGTAAAACACCAAATAACGCACACAGAGCAGAAATAGGCCGACACCCGCTAATGATCAAATTCCAGAAAATAGACACAAAAAGGAAGCGATTCCCAAACCTTCCATAACAAAGCCATCTTCCATAACAAAGCCAGAGAGATGAACCTGGAGAAGAGTCCCTAAGCAAGCTGGTCCTGGGGCTCTGTGGAGTGTGTTTGTGTTTGTGTTCAGAGCCCCAGGACCAGCTTGCTTAGGGGACTCTTCTCCAGGTTCATCTCTCTGTAGCTGATGGCTTTGTTTTGGAAGGACAGCAACACAATTAGACCCAAACAAATCATAAGAAAACAAAAAGATAATTACTTGACACATTGGAAAGAATTAACAAAAAAACAGAGCAAACTAGAATGCTATTTGGCCCTAAACAGAGAGTACACAGCGGCAGAATACCTGACCACTGTGAATGACCCAAACTTAAGGAAAGCTTTGACTATGTGCAGACTCAGTGAGCATAGCCATGCTGTTGAGAAAGGCCGCCGTAGGCAGACATGGATCTCAAGAGAAGACAGGCTATGTGCTCACTGCCCACAAAATGAGGTGGAAACTGAGCTGCACTTCCTAACCTCCTGCCCAATGTATGACCATATTAGAGAGACATATTTCCCGTAGGTTACACAGACCCACAAAGAATTAGAAAACAAACCCAATTTGGATAAACTCCCATATCTACTGGGTGAAATTTCACAGTGTGACATCACAGCAGCAAGATTTGTGACCTGTTTCCACAAGAAAAGGGCAACCAGGGAAGAACAAACACCATTGTAAATACAACCCATATTTATGCTTATTTAATGATCTCAACTACAAGTGAGCCCTGGGCAGGGTTAGGGTTAGATCTCAGCTACAGGTGAGCCCTGGGCAGGGTTAGGGTTAGATCTCAGGTACAGGTGAGCCCTGGGCAGGGTTAGGGTTAGATCTCAGCTACAGGTGAGCCCTGGGCAGAGTTAGGGTTAGATCTCAGGTACAGGTGAGCCCTGGGCAGGGTTAGATCTCAGGTACAGGTGAGCCCTGGGCAGGGTTAGGGTTAGATCTCAGGTACAGGTGAGCCCTGGGCAGGGTTAGATCTCAGGTACAGGTGAGCCCTGGGCAGGGTTAGGGTTAGATCTCAGGTACAGGTGAGCCCTGGGCAGGGTTAGGGTTAGATCTCAGGTACAGGTGAGCCCTGGGCAGGGTTAGATCTCAGGTACAGGTGAGCCCTGGGCAGGGTTAGGGTTAGATCTCAGCTACAGGTGAGCCCTGGGCAGGGTTAGATCTCAGGTACAGGTGAGCCCTGGGCAGGGTTAGGGTTAGATCTCAGGTACAGGTGAGCCCTGGGCAGGGTTAGGGTTAGATCTCAGCTACAGGTGAGCCCTGGGCAGAGTTAGGGTTAGATCTCAGGTACAGGTGAGCCCTGGGCAGGGTTAGGGTTAGATCTCAGCTACAGGTGAGCCCTGGGCAGGGTTAGGGTTAGATCCCAGGTACAGGTGAGCCCTGGGCAGGGTTAGGGTTAGATCTCAGGTACAGGTGAGCCCTGGGCAGGGTTAGGGTTAGATCTCAGCTACAGGTGAGCCCTGGGCAGGGTTAGATCTCAGGTACAGGTGAGCCCTGGGCAGGGTTAGGGTTAGATCTCAGCTACAGGTGAGCCCTGGGCAGGGTTAGGGTTAGATCTCAGCTACAGGTGAGCCCTGGGCAGGGTTAGGGTTAGATCCCAGGTACAGGTGAGCCCTGGGCAGGGTTAGGGTTAGATCTCAGGTACAGGTGAGCCCTGGGCAGGGTTAGGGTTAGATCTCAGCTACAGGTGAGCCCTGGGCAGGGGTTAGGGTTAGATCTCAGGTACAGGTGAGCCCTGGGCAGGGTTAGGGTTAGATCTCAGGTACAGGTTAGCCCTGGGCAGGGTTAGGGTTAGATCTCAGCTACAGGTGAGCCCTGGGCAGGGTTAGGGTTAGATCTCAGGTACAGGTGAGCCCTGGGCAGGGTTAGGGTTAGATCCCAGGTACAGGTGAGCCCTGGGCAGGGTTAGGGTTAGATCTCAGCTACAGGTGAGCCCTGGGCAGGGTTAGGGTTAGATCCCAGGTACAGGTGAGCCCTGGGCAGGGTTAGGGTTAGATCTCAGGTACAGGTGAGCCCTGGGCAGGGGTTAGGGTTAGATCTCAGGTACAGGTGAGCCCTGGGCAGGGTTAGGGTTAGATCTCAGCTACAGGTGAGCCCTGGGCAGGGTTAGGGTTAGATCTCAGGTACAGGTGAGCCCTGGGCAGAGTTAGGGTTAGATCTCAGGTACAGGTGAGCCCTGGGCAGGGTTAGGGTTAGATCTCAGGTACAGGTGAGCCCTGGGAAGGTTTAGGGTTAGATCTCAGCTACAGGTGAGCCCTGGGCAGGGTTAGGGATAGATCTCAGCTACAGGTGAGCCCTGGGCAGGGTTAGATCTCATGTACAGGCAACTAGCGTGATGAGTAATGAAGCTAATGTCTCAGGTTGGCTGTTCATCATGTTAAAAGAAAGGAAGCCACAGGACAGGAAAACTGGAAGGTAGCAACTATTGCTGTGGGTTACCCTGATCCCAGACGGACTAGCCTGTGGGTTACTCTCCCTCTCTCTCTCCCTCTCCCTCTCCCTCTCCCTCTCTCTCTCTCTCTCTCTCTCTCTCTCTCTCTCTCTCTCTCTCTCTCAAGAGGCTTTATGGAAAACACATGTTGACATTGCCAAAACAAGTGGAGGAGATAATACACAAAAGTGAAATAAACAATAGAAATGAACAGTAAACATTACACATACAGAAGTTCCAAAAGAATTAAGACATTTCAAATGTCATTTTATGTCTATATACAGTGTCGTAATGATCTGTAAATAGTTAAAGTACACAAGGGAAAATAAATAAGCATAAATATGGGTTGTATTTACAATGGTGTTTGTTCTTCACTGGTTGCCCTTTTCTTGTGGCAACAGGTCACAAATCTTGCTGCTGTGATGGGACACTGTGGGAGTTCAAAATCTGATTTGTTTTCTAATACTTTGTGGATCTGTGTAATCTGAGGGAAATATGTCTCTCTAATATGGTCATACATTGGGCAGGAGGTTAGGAAGTGCAGCTCAGTTTCCACCTCATTTTGTGGGCAGTGAGCCTGTCTTCTCTTGAGAGCCATGTCTGCCTACGGCGGCCTTTCTCAACAGCAAGGCTATGCTCACTGAGTCTGTACATAGTCAAAGCTTTCCTTAAGTTTGGGTCAGTCACAGTGGTCAGGTATTCTGCCACTGTGTACTCTCTGTTTAGGGTCAGTCACAGTGGTCAGGTATTCTTCTCTCTGTTTAAAATAGCATTCTATTTTTTTGTTAATTCTTTCCAATGTGTCAAGTAATTATCTTTTTGTTTTCTCATGATTTCATTGGGTCGAATTGTGCTGCTGTCCTGGAGCTCTGTAGGGTGTGTTTGTGTTTGTGAACAGAGCCCCAGGACCAGCTTGCTTAGGGGACCAGGTTAATTTATCTGTAGGTGATGGCTTTGTTATGGAAGCGAATAGCTTCCTTTTAGGTGGTTGTAGAATTTAACGACTCTTTTCTGGATTTTGATAAATGTATCATTTTAATAATTAGTATCGGTCTAATTCTCTCTCCTCCCTTTAACTCTCCCTCTCCCTGGCTAGGTGAACAAGAGACATGAACCTCGAGACTAGCCTGGCCAGAGAGTAGCCTGGCCCCTCCACCCCTCCACTCTAACCACTAGGCTACTTGCCGCCCCTCCACTCTAACGACTAGGCTACCCTGCCGTCCCTCCGCCCCTCCACTCTAACCACTAGGCTACTTGCCGCCCCTCCACTCTAACCACTAGGCAACTTGCCGCCCCTCCACTCTAACCACTAGGCTACCCTGCCACCCCTCCACTCTAACCACTAGGCTACCCTGCCGCCTCTCCACCCATCCACTCTAACCACTAGGCTACCCTGCCGCCCCTCCACTCTAACCACTAGGCTACCCTGCCGCCCCTCCACTCTAACCACTAGGCTACCCTGCCGCCACTTCAGCCATCCACTCTAAACATTAGGCTACCCTGCCGCCCCTTCAGCCATCCACTCTAAACATTAGGCTACCCTGCCTCCCCTTCAGCCATCCACTCTAAACACTAGGCTACCCTGCCTCCCCTTCAGCCATCCACTCTAACCACTAGGCTACCCTGCTGCCCCTTCAGCCATCCACTCTAACCACTAGGCTACCCTGCCGCCCCTCCACCCATCCACTCTAACCACTAGGCTACCCTGCCGCCCCTTCAGCCCGCTGGAGAATTAAGACACAACCCTTCATTCGTTTCTCAGCCAAATGGTCATTTATTGAAATTACCAATGAATATGTGTAAATACTGCAAACTGCACCGTTAACTTGGCCAGCTAGATGGAGGTGGAGAGGCCACTAGAGACTAGCCTGGCCTGCTAGGTGCAGATGCCACTAGAGGCCAGCTTGGCCAGCTAGGTGGAGGTGGAGAGGCCACTAGAGACTAGATTGGCCAGCTAGATGGAGGTGGAGAGGCCAATAGAGACTAGCCTGGCCAGCTAGGTGGAGATGTCACTAGAGGCCAGCTTGGCCAGCTAGGTGGAGGTGGAGAGGCCACTAGAGACTAGATTGGCCAGCTAGATGGAGGTGGAGAGGCCAACAGAGACTAGCCTGGCCAGCTAGGTGGAGATGCCACTAGAGGCCAGCTTGGCCAGCTAGGTGGAGGTGGAGAGGCCACTAGAGACTAGATTGGCCAGCTAGATGGAGGTGGAGAGGCCAATAGAGACTAGCCTGGCCAGCTAGGTGGTGATGGAGATGCCACTAGAGACCAGCCTGGCCAGCTAGATGGAGGTGGAGATGCCACTAGAGACTAGATTGGCCAGCTAGATGGAGGTGGAGCGGCCACTAGAGACTAGATTGGCCAGCTAGATGGAGGTGGAGAGGCCACTAGAGACCAGCCTGGCCAGCTAGGTGGAGATGCCACTAGAGACTAGATTGGCCAGCTAGGTGGAGGTGGAGAGGCCACTAGAGACTAGATTGGCCAGCTAGATGGAGGTGGAGAGTCCACTAGAGACTAGCCTGGCCAGCTAGGTGGAGATGCCACTAGAGACCAGCCTGGCCAGCTAGGTGGATGTGGAGAGGCCACTAGAGACCAACTTGGCCAGCTAGATGGAGGTGGAGATGCCACTAGAGACTAGCTTGGCCAGCTGGGTGGAGGTGGAGAGGCCACTAGAGACTAGCCTGGCCAGCTGGGTGGAGGTGGAGAGGCCACTAGAGACTAGCTTGGCCAGCAGGGTGGAGATGCCACTAGAGACTAGCCTGGCCAGCTGGGTGGAGAGGCCACTAGAGACTAGCCTGGCCAGCTGGGTGGAGAGGCCACTAGAGACTAGCTTGGCCAGCTAGGTGGAGATGCCACTAGAGACTAGCCTGGCCAGCTGGGTGGAGAGGCCACTAGAGACTAGCTTGGCCAGCTGGGTTGAGATGCCACTAGAGACTAGCCTGGCCAGCTGGGTGGAGAGGCCACTAGAGACTAGCCTGGCCAGCTAGGTGGAGAGGTCACTAGAGACTAGCCTGGCCAGCTAGGTGGAGAGGCCACTAGAGACTAGCCTGGCCAGCTAGGTGGAGAGCAGAGCAGGGTGCAGGGAGCTGTGCTGTCATGTCATGGTGTAGCACCAGCCAGTTTGAACAGTGTCCTCACAGTACTGGGTAGGTAAGTGAGTTATTTGTGCTGTTAAACCCTAGAAATTGAATTACTAGAATGGAAAACACAGTAATTTGGTACGTTATATAGATTGTATATCTATGGCTCATACCCACACTGCTTCCAGCCCTAATCCTAGGCAGGTACTTAGACCAGGCACATCAGACAGCTGGAGCCAGCCCAGCCCACTCTCAGCCCAGCCCTCTCTCAGCCCAGCCCTCTCTCTGCCCAGCCCTCTCTCAGCCCATCCCTCTCTCAGCCCAGCCCTCTCTCTGCCCAGCCCTCTCTCTGCCCAGCCCTCTCTCAGCCCAGCCCTCTCTCAGCCCAGCCCAGCCCATCCTCTCTCAGCCCAGCCCTCTCTCAGATCAGCCCCCTCTCTCAGCCCAGCCCCTCTGCCCAGCCCAGCCCAGCCTCTCTCTGCCCAGCCTCTCTCTCAGCCCAACCCAGCCCAGATGCCCAGCCCTCTCTGCCCAGCCCAGCCCTCTCTCTGCCCAGCCCTCTCTCAGCCCAGCCCCTCTCTCTCAGCCCAGCCCATCCCTCTCTCTGCCCAGCCCTCTCTCTGCCCAGCCCTCTCTCTGCCCAGCCCTCTCTCAGCCCAGCCCTCTCTCAGCCCAGCCCTCTCTCAGCCCATCCCTCTCTCAGCCCAACCCTCTCTCAGATCAGCCCTCTCTCAGCCCAGCCCTCTCTCAGCCCAGCCCTCTCTCTGCCCAGCCCTCTCTCAGCCCAGCCCTCTCTCAGCCCAGCCCTCTCTCAGCCCAGCCCTCTCTCTGCCCAGCCCTCTCTCAGCCCAGCCCTCTCTCAGCCCAGCCCTCTCTCAGCCCAACCCACTCTCAGCCCAGCCCTCTCTCAGCCCAACCCACTCTCAGATCAGCCCTCTCTCTGCCCAGCCCTCTCTCAGCCCATCCCTCTCTCAGCCCAGCCCTCTCTCTGCCCAGCCCTCTCTCAGCCCAACCCACTCAGCCCAGCCCTCTCTCAGCCCAACCCACTCTCAGATCAGCCCTCCTCAGCCCAGCCCCTCTCTCAGCCCAGCCCCTCTCAGCCCAGCCCCTCTCAGCCCAACCCTCTCAGCCCAGCCCTCTCAGCCCAGCCCTCTCTCAGCCCATCCCTCTCTCAGCCCAGCCCCTCTCTGCCCAGCCCTCTCTCTGCCCAGCCCTCTCTCAGACCAGCCCTCTCTCAGCCCAGCCCTCTCTCAGCCCAGCCCTCTCTCTGCCCAGCCCTCTCTCAGCCCAGCCCTCTCTCTGCCCAGCCCTCTCTCAGCCCAGCCCTCTCTCAGACCAGGCCGAGGTGTGGTTTGATTTCCGAGGGATAACGCCTTTGGCTGGGTCAAAATGTCAACATAAGTCCTCCCTCAGCCCCGGAGCCTGCTGACAACTGAGTAAACAACTCTAACGCTGGGGAGACAGGGCTAGGGAGACAGGGCCAGGGAGACAGGGCTAGGTAGACAGGGCTAGGGAGACAGGGCCAGGGAGACAGGGCTAGGTAGACAGGGCCAGGGAGACAGGGCTAGATAGACAGGGCTAGGGAGACAGGGCCAGGGAGACAGGGCTAGGTAGACAGGGCTAGGGAGACAGGGCCAGGGAGACAGCACCAGGGAGACAGGACCAGGGAGACTGAGACAGGGCCAGGGAGACAGGACCAGGGAGACTGAGGCAGGGCCAGGGAGACAGGACCAGGGAGACAGGGCCAGAGAGACAGGACCAGGGAGACTGAGACAGGGCCAGGGAGACAGGACCAGGGAGACAGGGCCAGGGAGACAGGACCAGGGAGACAGGGCCAGAGAGACTGAGACAGGGCCAGGGAGACAGGGCCAGGGAGACTGAGACAGGCACATGGAGACTGAGACAGGGGGACAGGGACAGGGAGACTGAGACAGGGCCAGGCAATAGGGCCACTGGCCATTAGAGAGGTGTGTCAGGGGGCTGAAATAGGTCAAAGGTGACCAGGAGGATCACCTCCCAACCCCCCTCCCCCTATCCTATCCTCCCCTCACCCCCCCATCCCCCCCTCCCAACCCCCCAAACCCTCTCTCCCTATCCTCCCCTCCCAACCCCCCTCCCTCTATCCTCCCCCTCCACACTACTAAACACCCCTAAGGCAACACGTTCCACAACTGGTCCCCTTATTTGTCAATGGCAGGGTGTGTGTGTGTGAGTGTTTTGGTCAGAGTGCAGACTCTACGAAGCTGTCGTCAGACTGGGATGGTTCCCACAGCCAGAGAGCCAGGAAAAGTATGTGGTGTGTATTAAGCATTAATAAGTACATTGGATAAGGCTATAGACTTAAATACAAATATTTATTTAACCTTCATTTAACTAAGAAAGTCCGTTAAGAACAAATTCTTATTTTAAAATGACGGCCTACCCAAGCCAAACCCTCCCCTAGCCCGTATAACGCTGGGCTAATTGTGCGCCACCCTATGGGACTCCCGATCACGGCCCGGTTGTGATACAGCCCGGGATCAAAACAGGGTCCTGTAGTGACACCTGTAGCACTGAGAGACAGTACCTTAGACCGCTGCACCACTCGGCAGCCACTCGGGAGCCACTCGGCAGCCACTCGGGAGCCACTCGGCAGCCACTCGGCAGCCACTCGGGAGACACTCGGCAGCCACTCGGGAGCCACTCGGCAGCCACTCGGCAGCCACTCGGGAGACACTCGGCAGCCACTCGGGAGCCACTCGGCAGCCACTCGGCAGCCACTCGGGAGCCACTCGGCAGCCACTCGGGAGCCACTCGGCAGCCACTCGGCAGCCACTCGGGAGACACTCGGCAGCCACTCGGGAGCCACTCGGCAGCCACTCGGCAGCCACTCGGGAGACACTCGGCAGCCACTAGGGAGACACTCGGGAGCCACTAGGGAGACACTTGGCGGGGTAAGATAGTGTGGGGTACTATAGGGTGGGGCGGGGTAGTATAGGGTGGGGTAATATAGGGTGGGGTAGCATAGTGTGGGGTAGGATAGGGTGGGGTAGTATAGGGTGGGGTAGGATAGGGTGGGGGGGGTAGTATAGGGTGGGGTAGTACAGGGTGGGGTAGTATAGGGTGGGGTGGGGTAGGGTGGGGTAGTATAGTGTGGGGTGGGGTAGGGTGGGGTAGTATAGGGTGGGGTAGGATAGGGTGGAGTGGGGTAGGGCGGGGGGGTAGTATAGGGTGGGGTAGGATAGGGTGGGGTAGTATAGGGTGGGGTGGGGTAGTGTGGGGGTGGGGTAGTATAGGGTGGGGTAGTGTGGGGTGGGGTAGGATAGGGTGGGGTAGTATAGGGTGGGGTAGGATAGGGTGGGGTAGTATAGGGTGGGGTAGGATAGGGTTGAGTGGGGTAGGGCGGGGGTAGTATAGGGTGGGGTAGGATAGGGTGGGGTAGTATAGGGTGGGGTAGTATAGAGTGGGGTAGTATAGGGTGGGGTGGGGTAGGATAGGGTGGGGTAGTATAGTGTGGGGTAGGATAGGGTGGGGGGGGTAGTATAGGGTGGGGTGGGGTAGGATAGGGGTGGGGTAGGATAGTGTGGGGTGGGGTAGGATAGGGTGGGGTAGTATAGGGTGGGGTAGGATAGTGTGGGGTGGGGTAGGGCGGGCGGGTAGTATAGGGTGGGGTAGGATAGTGTGGGGTAGTATAGGGTGGGGTAGGGTAGGGGGGTAGTATAGGGTGGGGTGGGGTAGGATAGTGTGGGGTAGTATAGGGTGGGGTAGGATAGGGTGGGGTAGGATAGGGTGGGGTAGTATAGGGTGGGGTAGTATAGGGTGGGGTAGGGTAGTGTGGGGTGGGGTAGTATAGGGTGGGGTGGGGTAGTGTGGGGTAGTGTGGGGTGGGGTAGTATAGGGTGGGGTAGTGTGGGGTGGGGTAGTATAGGGTGGGGTAGTGTGGGGTGGGGTAGTATAGGGTGGGGTAGTGTGGGGTGGGGTAGTATAGGGTGGGGTTGTGTGGGGTGGGGTAGAATAGGGTGGGGTAGTGTGGGGTGGGGTAGTATAGGGTGGGGTAGTGTGGGGTGGGGTAGTGTGGGGTAGTGTGGGGTGGGGTAGTATAGGGTGGGGTAGTGTGGGGTGGGGTGGGGTAGTGTGGGGTGGGGTAGTGTGGGGTGGGGTAGTGTGGGGTGGGGTAGTGTAGGGTGGGGTAGGATAGTGTGGGGTAGTATAGGGTGGGGTAGTGTGGGGTGGGGTAGTATAGGGTGGGGTAGGATAGTGTGGGGTAGTATAGGGTGGGGTAGTGTGGGGTGGGGTAGTATAGGGTGGGGTAGGATAGTGTGGGGTAGTATAGGGTGGGGTACGATAGTGTGGGGTGGGGTAGGATAGGGTGGGGTGGGGTAGTGTGGGGTAGTATAGGGTGGGGTAGTGTGGGGTGGGGTAGGATAGAGTGGGGTGGGGTAGGATAGGGTGGGGTAGTATAGGGTGGGGAGGGATAGTGTGGGGGTGGGGTAGGATAGTGTGGGGTAGTGTGGGGTGGGGTAGGATAGGGTGGGGTAGTATAGGGTGGGGTGGGGTACTATAGGGTGGGGTAGGATAGGGTGGGGTGGGGTAGTGTGGGGTGGGTTAGTGTGGGGTGGGGTAGTATAGGGTGGGGTAGTGTGGGTGGGGTAGGATAGGGTGGGGTAGGATAGAGTGGGGTAGTGTGGGGTGGGGTAGTACAGGGTGGGTAGTATATGGTGGGGTGGGGTAGTGTGGGGTGGGGTAGGATAGGGTGGGGTAGGACTTCAAAACCAATGACTTCCTCCCACACTGGGGAAGTTCAGAAGTCAATGAGTATTTTTTAGGGATGTAATTTCTCTAACACAAACACAGAACCTGAGAGATTTGGTAGTTTAGGGGAGAAAATGATTGATAAGATAGTGTCGGGCAGAGTTCTGTAACAAGTCCTGTATATTTAGGACAAGATACTGTAACAAGTCCTGTATATTTAGGACAAGATACTGTAACAAGTCCTGTATATTTAGGACAAGATACTGTAACAAGTCCTGTATATTTAGGACAAGATACTGTAACAAGTCCTGTATATTTAGGACAAGATACTGTAACAAGTCCTGTATATATAGGACAAGATACTGTAACAAGTCCTGTATATTTAGGACAAGATACTGTAACAAGTCCTGTATATTTAGGACAAGATACTGTAACAAGTCCTGTATATTTAGGACAAGATACTGTAACAAGTCCTGTATATATAGGACAAGATACTGTAACAAGTCCTGTATATTTAGGACAAGATACTGTAACAAGTCGTGTATATTTAGGACAAGATACTGTAACAAGTCCTGTATATATAGGACAAGATACTGTAACAAGTCCTGTATATTTAGGACTAGATACTGTAACAAGTCCTGTATATATAGGACAAGATACTGTAACAAGTCCTGTATATTTAGGACAAGATACTGTAACAAGTCCTGTATATTTAGGACTAGATACTGTAACAAGTCCTGTATATATAGGACAAGATACTGTAACAAGTCCTGTATATATAGGACTAGATACTGTAACAAGTCCTGTATATTTAGGACAAGATACTGTAACAAGTCCTGTATATATAGGACAAGATACTGTAACAAGTCCTGTATATTTAGGACAAGATACTGTAACAAGTCCTGTATATTTAGGACAAGATACTGTAACAAGTCCTGTATATTTAGGACAAGATACTGTAACAAGTCCTGTATATTTAGGACAAGATACTGTAACAAGTCCTGTATATATAGGACAAGATACTGTAACAAGTCCTGTATATATAGGACAAGATACTGTAACAAGTCCTGTATATTTAGGACAAGATACTGTAACAAGTCCTGTATATTTAGGACAAGATACTATAACAAGTCCTGTATATATAGGACAAGATACTGTAACAAGTCCTGTATATTTAGGACAAGATACTGTAACAAGTCCTGTATATTTAGGACAAGATACTGTAACAAGTCCTGTATATTTAGGACAAGATACTGTAACAAGTCCTGTATATTTAGGACAAGATACTGTAACAAGTCCTGTATATTTAGGACAAGATACTGTAACAAGTCCTGTATATTTAGGACAAGATACTGTAACAAGTCCTGTATATTTAGGACAAGATACTGTAACAAGTCCTGTATATTTAGGACAAGATACTGTAACAAGTCGTGTATATTTAGGACAAGATACTGTAACAAGTCATGTATATTTAGGACAAGATACTGTAACAAGTCCTGTATATTTAGGACAAGATACTGTAACAAGTCCTGTATATATAGGACAAGATACTGTAACAAGTCCTGTATATTTAGGACAAGATACTGTAACAAGTCCTGTATATATAGGACAAGATACTGTAACATCAACTGGAGTCATAATAGAACGTTTCTAAATAAACACCGTTCTCTCCTTCATAAATTAATTTGTTCATTCATTATCTGCATAAAAACATGTTATCAGACTGAATCGAGTGGAGCGCTTGTCATCAAACTGTCAGTCATCCTCTATACAGACAGGTCTTTATCAGACCATTGAACAGGTGAGAGACCCAGCGATATGAGTGACACACCGTTGACATGGCTGTGTGGTAATGAAAGGCCCTGTGTGTGAGACTGAGAGCAGAGACAGGCCCTATTCCAGAGTTTTAAAACCCTGTCTCTTTCCAGTCCTGTCATCCGTGGTGAGAGGTAGCAGAGAGGTATGTGTGTCCCCATACGGGAGAGAGCGATAAAGATTCAGTCATTTTGAATTCAATGCAATAAGGAACTGCCAAGGGGAAAAGGCATGTTGAACAATAGAGGAATTTGAAGCCCTGTGATGCAGAGGTGTGATAGGACACGGGGCATGTTGAAAAAAACACTTCACACCAGAGAAATCAGGTTTCAGATCAAATGCTCCACAAAGAAAGACCACACACCATGTAAGGTCTGCCTGAGACGACAGGACTGTTTGTTCGGCCACTTCGGGGAAAAGTCTGAAAATGAGCTACTTACTGGAAATTAAAGTTAGCAGTTACAATCGGAGGCAAAAAAAAAATGTGTGATTAAAACATGACTGGTGAAATTAATGGACCACTTTGTTGTAGGGAGTAGAGACTTCTTAGTCATAGGAGCACAGCGTGATCAAAGCCTTTGTAGACAGGTATTGCTTTGTAGACAGGTATTGCTTTGTGTAGATTTCCACCCTGTGTAACGCTTCTCGTTGGTGGAAGGAGAGGAGGACCAAAACGCAGTGTGGTAAGTGCTTGTCCTATTTTAATTGAACAAACTGAACACTACACAAAATAACAACGAAGAGAAAACCAAAACAGTTCTGCCAGGTGACCCAGACACTAAACAGAAATTAAACACCCACAACCAAAATGGGGGAAAACAGGCTACCTAAGTATGATTCTCAATCAGAGACAACGAACGACACCTGCCTCGGTTTGAGAACCATACTAGGCCAAACACATAGAAATATAACAACATAGAAAAAAGAACATAGACTACCCACCCCAACTCACGCCCTGACCAACCTAACACAAAGGACATAAAAAAGGAACTAAGGTCAGAACGTGACCCCCTGAATATAATTTTAAGAGAACATTTAGTTCAGAGCTCTAGTTTCTGTGTGGCCTGTAGGCTTTTTATCACATCTCTTTATCACATCTCTTTATCACACCTCTTTATCACACCTCTTCATCACATCTCTTTATCACACCTCTTTATCACACCTCTTCATCACATCTCTTTATCACATCTCTTTATCACATCTCTTTATCACACCTCTTTATCACACCTCTTTATCACATCTCTTTATCACACCTCTTTATCACATCTCTTTATCACATCTCTTTATCACACCAATCAATCTGAAGGAATAATAACCCTCACAAAGCGACTTACAAGTCGGCTGGGGCCACTACTTTTACATATGGGTGGCCCCAGCGGGAATCGAACCCACGACGCTCGGTGCTTGGCGTTGCAAGTGCCATGCTCTACCGACTGAGCCACACAGGACTAACAATAATTTACAGGTCAGGGGGGGACGTCTACAGTTGAACAATATTCCCTATTTACTTCTCTACTTTTTGACCAGAGCCTTTTATTGCAGCAGAAAACAATAGTTCACTACTACTGCACATAGGGAACAGTTGAACAATATTCCCTATTTACTTCTCTACTTTTTGACCAGAGCCTTTTATTGCAGCCCAAAACAATAGTTCACTACTACTGCGCATAGGGAACAGCATACCGTTTCAGACACAGCCTCAGGCACACACGGACACAGAGGGGTACGCCAGTCTGATTTCTTGCCAGCTTCTTTAATTCTGTTTTTATTCCGTTTTGTCATTTATCTTTTTCAGAAAGAGGTTACAGGTACAAACAACAATCACAAAAAAAAAATGCATACAGAGATAAAGAAACAGAGATAACCAACTCATCCCCCTCTCAGTCCCCATCCACACGACTGCATGTGGGGCAGCAAGTATCCTAGTGGTTAGAGTGTAGAGGAGGCAGGTAGACCAGTGGTTAGAGTGTAGAGGAGGCAGGTGGCCTAGTGGTTAGAGTGTAGAGGAGGCAGGTAGCCTAGTGGTTAGAGTGTAGAGGAGGCAGGTAGACCAGTGGTTAGAGTGTAGAGGAGGCAGGTAGCCTAGTGGTTAGAGTGTAGAGGAGGCAGGTAGCCTAGTGGTTAGAGTGTAGAGGAGGCAGGTAGACCAGTGGTTAGAGTGTAGAGGTGGCAGGTAGCCTAGTGGTTAGAGTGTAGAGGAGGCAGGTGGCCTAGTGGTTAGAGTGTAGAGGAGGCAGGTAGCCTAGTGGTTAGAGTGTAGAGGAGGCAGGTAGACCAGTGGTTAGAGTGTAGAGGAGGCAGGTAGCCTAGTGGTTAGAGTGTAGAGGAGGCAGGTAGCCTAGTGGTTAGAGTGTAGAGGAGGCAGGTAGACCAGTGGTTAGAGTGTAGAGGAGGCAGGTAGCCTAGTGGTTAGAGTGTAGAGGTGGCAGGTAGCCTAGTGGTTAGAGTGTAGAGGAGGCAGGTAGACCAGTGGTTAGAGTGTAGAGGAGGCAGGTAGCCTAGTGGTTAGAGTGTAGAGGAGGCAGGTAGACCAGCGGTTAGAGTGTAGAGGAGGCAGGTAGACCAGTGGTTAGAGTGTAGAGGTGGCAGGTAGCCTAGTGGTTAGAGTGTAGAGGAGGCAGGTAGACCAGTGGTTAGAGTGTAGAGGTGGCAGGTAGACCAGTGGTTAGAGTGTAGAGGAGGCAGGTAGACCAGTGGTTAGAGTGTAGAGGAGGCAGGTAGACCAGTGGTTAGAGTGTAGAGGAGGCAGGTAGTCTAGTGGTTAGAGTGTAGAGGAGGTAGGTAGTCTAGTGGTTAGAGTGTAGAGGAGGCAGGTAGCCTAGTGGTTAGAGTGTAGAGGAGGCAGGTAGCCTAGTGGTTAGAGTGTAGAGGAGGCAGGTAGCCTAGTGGTTAGAGTGTAGAGGAGGCAGGTAGCCTAGTGGTTAGAGTGTAGAGGAGGCAGGTAGCCTAGTGGTTAGAGTGTAGAGGAGGCAGGTAGCCTAGTGGTTAGAGTGTAGAGGAGGCAGGTAGCCTAGTGGTTAGAGTGTAGAGGAGGCAGGTAGCCTAGTGGTTAGAGTGTAGAGGAGGCAGGTAGCCTAGTGGTTAGAGTGTAGAGGAGGCAGGTAGCCTAGTGGTTAGAGTGTAGAGGAGGCAGGTAGCCTAGTGGTTAGAGTGTAGAGGAGGCAGGTAGCCTAGTGGTTAGAGTGTAGAGGAGGCAGGTAGCCTAGTGGTTAGAGTGTAGAGGAGGCAGGAAGCCTAGTGGTTAGAGTGTAGAGGAGGCAGGTGGCCTAGTGGTTAGAGTGTAGAGGAGGCAGGTAGCCTAGTGGTTAGAGTGTAGAGGAGGCAGGTAGACCAGTGGTTAGAGTGTAGAGGAGGCAGGTAGCCTAGTGGTTAGAGTGTAGAGGAGGCAGGTAGACCAGTGGTTAGAGTGTAGAGGAGGCAGGTAGCCTAGTGGTTAGAGTGTAGAGGAGGCAGGTAGACCAGGGGTTAGAGTGTAGAGGAGGCAGGTAGCCTAGTGGTTAGAGTGTAGAGGAGGCAGGTATCCTAGTGGTTAGAGTGTAGAGGAGGCAGGTAGACCAGGGGTTAGAGTGTAGAGGAGGCAGGTAGCCGAGTGTAGAGGAGGCAGGTAGCCTAGTGGTTAGAGTGTAGAGGAGGCAGGTAGACCAGTGGTTAGAGTGTAGAGGAGGCAGGTAGCCTAGTGGTTAGAGTGTAGAGGAGGCAGGTAGCCTAGTGGTTAGAGTGTAGAGGAGGCAGGTAGCCTAGTGGTTAGAGTGTAGAGGAGGCAGGTAGACCAGGGGTTAGAGTGGAGAGGAGGCAGGTAGCCTAGTGGTTAGAGTGTAGAGAAGGCAGGTAGCCTAGTGGTTAGAGTGTAGAGGAGGCAGGTAGCCTAGTGGTTAGAGTGTAGAGGAGGCAGGTAGCCTAGTGGTTAGAGTGTAGAGGAGGCAGGTAGCCTAGTGGTTAGAGTGTAGAGGAGGCAGGTAGCCTAGTGGTTAGAGTGTAGAGGAGGCAGGTAGCCTAGTGGTTAGAGTGTAGAGGAGGCAGGTAGCCTAGTGGTTAGAGTGTAGAGGAGGCAGGTAGCCTAGTGGTTAGAGTGTAGAGGAGGCAGGTAGCCCAGTGGTTAGAGTGTAGAGGAGGCAGGTAGCCTAGTGGTTAGAGTGTAGAGGAGGCAGGTAGCCTAGTGGTTAGAGTGTAGAGGAGGCAGGTAGCCTAGTGGTTAGAGAGTAGAGGAGGCAGGTAGCCTAGTGGTTAGAGTGTAGAGGAGACAGGTAGCCTAGTGGTTAGAGTGTAGAGGAGGCAGGTAGCCTAGTGGTTAGAGTGTAGAGGAGGCAGGTAGCCTAGTGGTTAGAGTGTAGAGGAGGCAGGTAGCCTAGTGGTTAGAGTGTAGAGGAGGCAGGTAGCCTAGTGGTTAGAGTGTAGAGGAGGCAGGTAGCCTAGTGGTTAGAGTGTAGAGGAGGCAGGTAGCCTAGTGGTTAGAGTGTAGAGGAGGCAGGTAGCCTAGTGGTTAGAGTGTAGAGGAGGCAGGTAGCCTAGTGGTTAGAGTGTAGAGGAGGCAGGTAGCCCAGTGGTTAGAGTGTAGAGGAGGCAGGTAGCCTAGTGGTTAGAGTGTAGAGGAGGCAGGTAGCCTAGTGGTTAGAGTGTAGAGGAGGCAGGTAGCCTAGTGGTTAGAGTGTAGAGGAGGCAGGTAGCCTAGTGGTTAGAGTGTAGAGGAGACAGGTAGCCTAGTGGTTAGAGTGTAGAGGAGGCAGGTAGCCTAGTGGTTAGAGTGTAGAGGAGGCAGGTAGCCTAGTGGTTAGAGTGTTGGACTTGTAACCGAAAGGTTGCAGAGGATGATTTAGGGGACAGTTGGGAATTTGTCTACCTGATTTAGGGGACAGTTGGGAATGTGCCTACCTGATTTAGGGGACACAGTGAACCGTTGGGAATGTGTCTACCTGATTTAGGGGACAGTTGGGAATGTGTCTACCTGATTTAGGGGACAGTTGGGAATGTGTCTACCCGATTTAGGGGACAGTTGGGAATGTGTCTACCCGATTTAGGGGACAGTTGGGAATGTGTCTACCTGATTTAGGGGACAGTTGGGAATGTGTCTACCTGATTTAGGGGACAGTTGGGAATGTGTCTACCTGATTTAGGGGACAGTTGGGAATGTGTCTACCTGATTTAGGGGACAGTTGGGAATTTGTCTACCTGATTTAGGGGACAGTTGGGAATGTCTACTTGATTTAGGGGACAGTTGGGAATGTGTCTACCTGATTTAGGGGACAGTTGGGAATGTGTCTACCTGATTTAGGGGGCAGTTGGGAATGTGTCTACCTTATTTAGGGGACACAGTGAACCGTTGGGAATTTGTCTACCTGATTTAGGGGACAGTTGGGAATGTGTCTACCTGATTTAGGGGACAGTTGGGAATGTGTCTACCTGATTTAGGGGACAGTTGGGAATGTGTCTACCTGATTTAGGGGACAGTTGGGAATGTGTCTACCTGATTTAGGGGACAGTTGGGAATGTGTCTACCTGATTTAGGGGACAGTTGGGAATGTGTCTACCTGATTTAGGGGACAGTTGGGAATGTGTCTACCTGATTTAGGGGACAGTTGGGAATGTGTCTACCTGATTTAGGGGACAGTTGGGAATTTGTCTACCTGATTTAGGGGACAGTTGGGAATGTCTACTTGATTTAGGGGACAGTTGGGAATGTGTCTACCTGATTTAGGTGACAGTTGGGAATGTGTCTACCTGATTTAGGGGACACAGTGACCCGTTGGGAATTGGGGCCAAACTCATGATGAACCGGTTCCTTGGTGTAAAGCAGATGGTTCGGAATACGGGATGCCAATACGGGATGCCAAGGTCATATGCTTCCAGATTTTGTTCCAATTAAATGGACGGATCAGAATCAATTAGATCTGTGGACTTTTTTTCCGTTAGTTGTCTCTGATTGAGCATCATTCTTAGGTAGCCTTTATTTAGTATGGTCAGGGCGTGAGTTGGGGTGGGCAGTCTATGTGTGTTTTTCTATGTTGGGGCTTTGAGTTCAGCCTCGTATGGTTCTCAATCAGAGGCAGGTTTCGTTATTTGTCTCTGATTGAGCATCATTCTTAGGTAGCCTGGGTTTCACTTTTGAGTTGTGGGTGTTTGTTTTCCGTGTGAGTGTTTGCTGCCACACGGTACTGTTTCAGTTTAGTTCATTTCACGTTTATTGTTTTGTAGTGTTCAGTTTGTCTTTAAATAAACGTTAGAGACAATATAATAATAACCATTATAATAATAACCAAGCCCTGGACCTATAGACAATATAATAATAACCAAGATAATAATAACCAAGTCCTGGACCTATAGACAATATAATAACAACCAAGTCCTGGACCCATAGACAATCATTACATTTACATTTAAGTCATTTAGCAGACGCTCTTATCCAGAGCGACTTACAAATTGGTGAATTCACCTTCTGACATCAGTGGAACAGCCACTTTACAATAGTGCATCTAAATCATTTAAGGGGGTGAGAAGGATTGCTTTATCCTATCCTAGGTATTCCTTGAAGAGGTGGGGTTTCAGGTGTCTCCGGAAGGTGGTGATTGACTCCGCTGTCCTGGCGTCGTGAGGGAGTTTGTTCCACCATTGGGGGGCCAGAGCAGCGAACAGTTTTGACTGGGCTGAGCGGGAAAATATAATAATAACCAAGTCCTGGACCTATAGACAATATAATAATAACCAAGTCCTGGACCTATAGACAATATAATAATAACCAAGTCCTGGACCCATAGACAATATAATAATAACCAAGTCCTGGACCCATAGACAATATAATAATAACCATTATAATAATAACCAAGTCCTGGACCCATAGACAATATAATAATAACCAAGTCCTGGACCTATAGACAATATAATAATAACCAAGTCCTGGACCCATAGACAATATAATAATAACCATTATAATAATAACCAAGTCCTGGACCCATAGACAATATAATAATAACCAAGTCCTGGACCTATAGACAATATAATAATAACCAAGTCCTGGACCATAGACAATATAATAATAACCAACTGAGTTACAGTTCATATTTGATTTGATTTATAAAAATGAATTAGGCCCTAATCTATGGATTTCACATGACTGGGCAGGGGCACAGTCACGGGTGGGCCCGGGAGTGCATAGGCTCACCCACTGGGGATCCAGGCCCAGCCAATCAGAATGAGGTTTTTTCTTTCCACACAAAAGGGCTTTGTCACAGAAACAAAAAGCCCTCAGTTTCCCGCAGACGAAGAAGAAGACAGATGTGGAGGTCCTGGGCTGACGTGGTTATACGTGGTCTGTGGTGGTGAGGCTGGTTGGACGCACTGATACATTTTCTACAACGATGTTGGTAGAGAAATTAACAGTAGAGTATCAGGCAACAGTCAGCATGACAATTGAACGCTCTCTCGTAACTCGATCTGTGGCATTGTGTTGTGTGACAAAACTGAACGTTTTAGAGTGGCCTTTTATAGTCCCCCAGCACAAGGTGCACCTGTGTAATGATCATGCTGTTTAATCAGCTTCTTGATATACCACACCTGTCAGGTGGATAGATCATCTTGTCAAAGGAGAAATGCTCACTGACAGGGATGTAAACAAAATTAGTGCACAACATTTTGCACTACTATAAACCATGGGGCGGCAGGGTAGCCTAGTGGCTAGAGTGTTGGACTAGTAACCGGAAGGTTGCAAGTTCAAACCCCCGACCTGACAAGGTAGAAATCTGTCGTTCTGCCCCCCAACAGGCAGTTAACCCACTGTTCCTACGCTGCCATCTTAACCTAGTTAAATAAAGGTAAAAAATGTCCAGGTCTCAGGAACAAGTGTATACCACAAACCTGTGGTACTACACAATGCAGGACAAGAAATAAGCTATTTATATTAAATACACAGACATTGACTACTAACCTCAATGTGGAAGTAAGAGTTCCAAATAACACAAGTTATGACATCTCTCCTTTCATAGTGGTGCAGTATTTTGTCGGCCAAATGAGAGTTAGAGACATAAAGCCTAATTCTAGGTGCACCAACCACGGATCTGGGTTTCAGGGTCAAACGTGACAGTTCATGTGAGTTCAAATATTTTTGTAACAAGTTCTTACTACATAATGTAGTTGTATGATGGGGAGGGTGTACGGTACTCTGAACAGCGTACTGCAAACCAGACCTCAAGCAGGGGAGTGTGTACGGTACTCTGAACGGCGTACTGCAAACCAGACCTCAAGCAGGGGAGGGTGTACGGTACTCTGAACGGCGTACTGCAAACCAGACCTCAAGCAGGGGAGGGTGTACGGTACTCTGAACAGCGTACTGCAAACCAGACCTCAAGCAGGGGAGGGTGTACGGTACTCTGAACAGCGTACTGCAAACCAGACCTCAAGCAGGGAGGTGTGTACGGTACTCTGAACAGCGTACTGCAAACCAGACCTCAAGCAGGGAGGGTGTACGGTACTCTGAACAGCGTACTGCAAACCAGACCTCAAGCAGGGAGGGTGTACGGTACTCTGAACAGCGTACTGCAAACCAGACCTCAAGCAGGGGAGGGTGTACGGTACTCTGAACAGCGTACTGCAAACCAGACCTCAAGCAGGGGAGGGTGTATTGGACTCTGCTGACATGTGGGAAGGTAATGAAACTTGCTCTCTAATCTATTTAATTTATTTATAATTTATAATTTATAATAATTTATTTATTTATTATTTATAACACCCTAATAACACCCTAATCTAGCGCTCAGTCGTGTTAACAATCTGTTGATATTTATATCTTGACGGAAAATCTTTGTTTTTTAATTTTTCCTATATTTTCTCTGCACTATTTCAGGATTCACCCTCCCTTAGACCAGGGTAGTGACAACACCCTCCCTTAGACCAGGGTAGTGACAACACCCTCCCTTAGACCAGGGTAGTAAACAACACCCTCCCTTAGACCAGGGTAGTGACAACACCCTCCCTTAGACCAGGGTAGTGACAACACCCTCCCTTAGACCAGGGTAGTAAACAACACTCTCCCTTAGACCAGGGTAGTGACAACACCCTCCCTTAGACCAGGGTAGTGACAACACCCTCCCTTAGACCAGGGCAGTGACAACACCCTCCCTTAAACCAGGGTAGTGACAACACCCCCCCTTAGACCAGGGTAGTGACAACACCCTCCCCTTAGACCAGGGTAGTAAACAACACCCTCCCTTAAACCAGGGTAGTGACAACACCCTCCCTTAGACCAGGGTAGTGACAACACCCTCCCTTAGACCAGAGTAGTGACAACACCCTCCCTTAGACCAGGGTAGTGAACAACACCCTCCCTTAGACCAGGGCAGTGACAACACCCTCCCTTAGACCAGGGTAGTGACAACACCCTCCCATAGACCAGGGTAGTTACAACACCCTCCCTTAGACCAGGGTAGTTAACAACACCCTCCCTTAGACCAGAGTAGTGACAACACCCTCCCTTAGACCAGGGTAGTGACAGCACCCTCCCTTAGACCAGGGTAGTGACAACACCCTCTCCTTAGACCAGAGTAGTGAACAACACCCTCCCTTAGACCAGGGCAGTGACAACACCCTCCCTTAGACCAGGGTAGTGACAACACCCTCCCTTAGACCAGAGTAGTGAACAACACCCTCCCTTAGACCAGGGCAGTGACAACACCCTCCCTTAGACCAGGGTAGTGACAACACCCTCCCTTAGACCAGGGTAGTGACAACACCCTCCCTTAGACCAGGGTAGTGACAACACCCTCCCTTAGACCAGGGTAGTGACAACACCCTCCCTTAGACCAGGGTAGTGAAAACACCCTCCCTTAGACCAGGGTAGTGACAACACCTTCCCTTAGACCAGGGTAGTGACAACACCCTCCCTTAGACCAGGGCAGTGACAACACCCTCCCTTAGACCAGGGTAGTGACAACACCCTCCCTTAGACCTGGGTAGTGACAACACCCTCCCTTAGACCAGGGTAGTGACAGCACCCTCCCTTAGACCAGGGTAGTGACAACACCCTCCCTTAGACCAGAGTAGTGAACAACACCCTCCCTTAGACCAGGGCAGTGACAACACCCTCCCTTAGACCAGGGTAGTGACATCACGCTCCCTTAGACCAGGGTAGTGACAACACCCTCCCTTAGACCAGGGCAGTGACAACACCCTCCCTTAGACCAGGGCAGTGACAACACCCTCCCTTAGACCAGGGTAGTGACAACACCCTCCCTTAGACCCGGGTAGTGAACAACACCCTCCCTTAGACCAGGGCAGTGACAACACCCTCCCTTAGACCAGGGTAGTGACAACACCCTCCCTTAGACCAGGGTAGTGACAACACCCTCCCTTAGACCAGGGTAGTGAACAACACCCTCCCTTAGACCAGGGTAGTGACAACACCCTCCCTTAGACCAGGGTAGTGACAACACCCTCCCTTAGACCAGGGTAGTGACAACACCCTCCCTTAGACCAGGGCAGTGACAACACCCTCCCTTAGACCAGGGTAGTGACAACACCCTCCCTTAGACCAGAGTAGTGACAACACCCTCCCATAGACCAGGGTAGTGAACAACACCCTCCCTTAGACCAGGGCAGTGACAACACCCTCCCTTAGACCAGGGTAGTGACAACACCCTCCCTTAGACCAGGGTAGTGACAACACCCTCCCTTAGACCAGGGTAGTGAACAACACCCTCCCTTAGACCAGAGTAGTGACAACACCCTCCCTTAGACCAGGGTAGTGACAGCACCCTCCCTTAGACCAGGGTAGTGACAACACCCCTCCCTTAGACCAGAGTAGTGAACAACACCCTCCCTTAGACCAGGGCAGTGACAACACCCTCCCTTAGACCAGGGTAGTGACAACACCCTCCCTTAGACCAGAGTAGTGAACAACACCCTCCCTTAGACCAGGGCAGTGACAACACCCTCCCTTAGACCAGGGTAGTGACAACACCCTCCCTTAGACCAGGGTAGTGACAACACCCTCCCTTAGACCAGGGTAGTGACAACACCCTCCCTTAGACCAGGGTAGTGACAACACCCTCCCTTAGACCAGGGTAGTGAAAACACCCTCCCTTAGACCAGGGTAGTGACAACACCTTCCCTTAGACCAGGGTAGTGACAACACCCTCCCTTAGACCAGGGCAGTGACAACACCCTCCCTTAGACCAGGGTAGTGACAACACCCTCCCTTAGACCAGGGTAGTGACAACACCCTCCCTTAGACCTGGGTAGTGACAACACCCTCCCTTAGACCAGGATAGTGACAGCACCCTCCCTTAGACCAGGGTAGTGAACAACACCCTCCCTTAGACCAGGGTAGTGACAACACCCTCCCTTAGACCAGAGTAGTGAACAACACCCTCCCTTAGACCAGGGCAGTGACAACACCCTCCCTTAGACCAGGGTAGTGACAACACCCTCCCTTAGACCAGGGTAGTGACAACACCCTCCCTTAGACCAGGGCAGTGACAACACCCTCCCTTAGACCAGGGCAGTGACAACACCCTCCTTAGACCAGGGTAGTGACAACACCCTCCCTTAGACCAGGGTAGTGAACAACACCCTCCCTTAGACCAGGGCAGTGACAACACCCTCCCTTAGACCAGGGTAGTGACAACACCCTCCCTTAGACCAGGGTAGTGACAACACCCTCCCTTAGACCAGGGTAGTGAACAACACCCTCCCTTAGACCAGGGTAGTGACAACACCCTCCCTTAGACCAGGGTAGTGACAACACCCTCCCTTAGACCAGGGTAGTGACAACACCCTCCCTTAGACCTGGGTAGTGACAACACCCTCCCTTAGACCAGGGTAGTGAACAACACCCTCCCTTAGACCAGGGTAGTGACAACACCCTCCCTTAGACCAGGGTAGTGAACAACACCCTCCCTTAGACCAGGGCAGTGACAACACCCTCCCTTAGACCAGGGTAGTGACAACACCCTCCCTTAGACCAGGGTAGTGACAACACCCTCCCTTAGACCAGGGTAGTGAACAACACCCTCCCTTAGACCAGGGTAGTGACAACACCCTCCCTTAGACCAGGGTAGTGACAACACCCTCCCTTAGACCAGGGTAGTGAACAACACCTCCCTTAGACCAGGGCAGTGACAACACCCTCCCTTAGACCAGGGTAGTGACAACACCCTCCCTTAGACCAGAGTAGTGAACAACACCCTCCCTTAGACCAGGGCAGTGACAACACCCTCCCTTAGACCAGGGTAGTGACATCACGCTCCCTTAGACCAGGGTAGTGACAACACCCTCCCTTAGACCAGGGCAGTGACAACACCCTCCCTTAGACCAGGGCAGTGACAACACCCTCCCTTAGACCAGGGTAGTGACAACACCCTCCCTTAGACCAGGGTAGTGAACAACACCCTCCCTTAGACCAGGGCAGTGACAACACCCTCCCTTAGACCAGGGTAGTGACAACACCCTCCCTTAGACCAGGGTAGTGACAACACCCTCCCTTAGACCAGGGTAGTGAACAACACCCTCCCTTAGACCAGGGTAGTGACAACACCCTCCCTTAGACCAGGGTAGTGACAACACCCTCCATTAGACCAGGGTAGTGACAACACCCTCCCTTAGACCAGGGCAGTGACAACACCCTCCCTTAGACCAGGGTAGTGACAACACCCTCCCTTAGACCAGAGTAGTGACAACACCCTCCCTTAGACCAGGGTAGTGAACAACACCCTCCCTTAGACCAGGGCAGTGACAACACCCTCCCTTAGACCAGGGTAGTGACAACACCCTCCCTTAGACCAGGGTAGTGACAACACCCTCCCTTAGACCAGGGTAGTGAACAACACCCTCCCTTAGACCAGAGTAGTGACAACACCCTCCCTTAGACCAGGGTAGTGACAGCACCCTCCCTTAGACCAGGGTAGTGACAACACCCTCCCTTAGACCAGAGTAGTGAACAACACCCTCCCTTAGACCAGGGCAGTGACAACACCCTCCCTTAGACCAGGGTAGTGACAACACCCTCCCTTAGACCAGCGTAGTGAACAACACCCTCCCTTAGACCAGGGCAGTGACAACACCCTCCCTTAGACCAGGGTAGTGACAACACCCTCCCTTAGACCAGGGTAGTGACAACACCCTCCCTTAGACCAGGGTAGTGACAACACCCTCCCTTAGACCAGGGTAGTGACAACACCCTCCCTTAGACCAGGGTAGTGAAAACACCCTCCCTTAGACCAGGGTAGTGACAACACCTTCCCTTAGACCAGGGTAGTGACAACACCCTCCCTTAGACCAGGGCAGTGACAACACCCTCCCTTAGACCAGGGTAGTGACAACACCCTCCCTTAGACCAGGGTAGTGACAACACCCTCCCTTAGACCTGGGTAGTGACAACACCCTCCCTTAGACCAGGATAGTGACAGCACCCTCCCTTAGACCAGGGTAGTGAACAACACCCTCCCTTAGACCAGGGTAGTGACAACACCCTCCCTTAGACCAGAGTAGTGAACAACACCCTCCCTTAGACCAGGGCAGTGACAACACCCTCCCTTAGACCAGGGTAGTGACAACACCCTCCCTTAGACCAGGGTAGTGACAACACCCTCCCTTAGACCAGGGCAGTGACAACACCCTCCCTTAGACCAGGGCAGTGACAACACCCTCCCTTAGACCAGGGTAGTGACAACACCCTCCCTTAGACCAGGGTAGTGAACAACACCCTCCCTTAGACCAGGGCAGTGACAACACCCTCCCTTAGACCAGGGTAGTGACAACACCCTCCCTTAGACCAGGGTAGTGACAACACCCTCCCTTAGACCAGGGTAGTGAACAACACCCTCCCTTAGACCAGGGTAGTGACAACACCCTCCCTTAGACCAGGGTAGTGACAACACCCTCCCTTAGACCAGGGTAGTGACAACACCCTCCCTTAGACCTGGGTAGTGACAACACCCTCCCTTAGACCAGGGTAGTGAACAACACCCTCCCTTAGACCAGGGTAGTGACAACACCCTCCCTTAGACCAGGGTAGTGAACAACACCTCCCTTAGACCAGGGCAGTGACAACACCCTCCCTTAGACCAGGGTAGTGACAACACCCTCCCTTAGACCAGGGTAGTGACAACACCCTCCCTTAGACCAGGGTAGTGAACAACACCCTCCCTTAGACCAGGGTAGTGACAACACCCTCCCTTAGACCAGGGTAGTGACAACACCCTCCCTTAGACCAGGGTAGTGAACAACACCCTCCCTTAGACCAGGGCAGTGACAACACCCTCCCTTAGACCAGGGTAGTGACAACACCCTCCCTTAGACCAGGGTAGTGAACAACACCCTCCCTTAGACCAGGGTAGTGACAACACCCTCCCTTAGACCAGGGTAGTGAACAACACCCTCCCTTAGACCAGGGTAGTGACAACACCCTCCCTTAGACCAGGGTAGTGAACAACACCCTCCCTTAGACCAGGGCAGTGACAACACCCTCCCTTAGACCAGGGTAGTGACAACACCCTCCCTTAGACCAGGGTAGTGACAACACCCTCCCTTAGACCAGGGTAGTGAACAACACCCTCCCTTAGACCAGAGTAGTGACAACACCCTCCCTTAGACCAGGGTAGTGACAGCACCCTCCCTTAGACCAGGGTAGTGACAACACCCTCCCTTAGACCAGAGTAGTGAACAACACCCTCCCTTAGACCAGGGCAGTGACAACACCCTCCCTTAGACCAGGGTAGTGACAACACCCTCCCTTAGACCAGAGTAGTGAACAACACCCTCCCTTAGACCAGGGCAGTGACAACACCCTCCCTTAGACCAGGGTAGTGACAACACCCTCCCTTAGACCAGGGTAGTGACAACACCCTCCCTTAGACCAGGGCAGTGACAACACCTCCCTTAGACCAGGGCAGTGACAACACCCTCCCTTAGACCAGGGTAGTGACAACACCCTCCCTTAGACCAGGTAGTGAACAACACCCTCCCTTAGACCAGGGCAGTGACAACACCCTCCCTTAGACCAGGGTAGTGACAACACCCTCCCTTAGACCAGGGTAGTGACAACACCCTCCCTTAGACCAGGGTAGTGAACAACACCCTCCCTTAGACCAGGGTAGTGACAACACCCTCCCTTAGACCAGGGTAGTGACAACACCCTCCCTTAGACCAGGGTAGTGACAACACCCTCCCTTAGACCTGGGTAGTGACAACACCCTCCCTTAGACCAGGGTAGTGAACAACACCCTCCCTTAGACCAGGGTAGTGACAACACCCTCCCTTAGACCAGGGTAGTGAACAACACCCTCCCTTAGACCAGGGCAGTGACAACACCCTCCCTTAGACCAGGGTAGTGACAACACCCTCCCTTAGACCAGGGTAGTGACAACACCCTCCCTTAGACCAGGGTAGTGAACAACACCCTCCCTTAGACCAGGGTAGTGACAACACCCTCCCTTAGACCAGGGTAGTGACAACACCCTCCCTTAGACCAGGGTAGTGAACAACACCCTCCCTTAGACCAGGGCAGTGACAACACCCTCCCTTAGACCAGGGTAGTGACAACACCCTCCCTTAGACCAGGGTAGTGAACAACACCCTCCCTTAGACCAGGGTAGTGACAACACCCTCCCTTAGACCAGGGTAGTGAACAACACCCTCCCTTAGACCAGGGTAGTGACAACACCCTCCCTTAGACCAGGGTAGTGAACAACACCCTCCCTTAGACCAGGGCAGTGACAACACCCTCCCTTAGACCAGGGTAGTGAACAACACCCTCCCTTAGACCAGGGTAGTGACAACACCCTCCCTTAGACCAGGGTAGTGAACAACACCCTCCCTTAGACCAGGGCAGTGACAACACCCTCCCTTAGACCAGGTAGTGAACAACACCCTCCCTTAGACCAGGGTAGTGAACAACACCCTCCCTTAGACCAGGGTAGTGACAACACCCTCCCTTAGACCAGGTAGTGAACAACACCCTCCCTTAGACCAGGGCAGTGACAACACCCTCCCTTAGACCAGGGTAGTGAACAACACCCTCCCTTAGACCAGGGTAGTGACAACACCCTCCCTTAGACCAGGGTAGTGACTGCTAATAATACAGGACTATATCACTGCTAATACTATAGAACTATATCACTGCTAATACTATAGAACTATATCACTGCTAATACTATAGAACTATATCACTGCTACCACTACATATCTACATGACTATATCACTGTTACCACTACATATCTACATGACTATATCACTGTTACCACTACATATCTACATGACTATATCACTGTTACCACTACAGGACTATATCACTGTTACCACTACATATCTACATGACTATATCACTGCTACCACTACATATCTACATGACTATATCACTGTTACCACTACATATCTACATGACTATATCACTGCTACCACTACATGACTATATCACTGCTACCACTACATATCTACATGACTATATCACTGCTACCACTCCATATCTACATGACTATATCACTGTTACCACTACATATCTACATGACTATATCACTGTTACCACTACATATCTACATGACTATATCACTGTTACCACTACATGACTATATCACTGCTACCACTACATATCTACATGACTATATCACTGTTACCACTACATATCTACATGACTATATCACTGTTACCACTACAGGACTATATCACTGCTACCACTCCATATCTACATGACTATATCACTGTTACCACTACATATCTACATGACTATATCACTGTTACCACTACATATCTACAGGACTATATCACTGTTACCACTACAGGACTATATCACTGTTACCACTACAGGACTATATCACTGTTACCACTACATATCTACAGGACTATATCACTGTTACCACTACATATCTACAGGACTATATCACTGTTACCACTACATATCTACATGACTATATCACTGTTACCACTACATATCTACAGGACTATATCACTGTTACCACTACATATCTACATGACTATATCACTGCTACCACTACATGACTATATCACTGCTACCACTACATGACTATATCACTGTTACCACTACATATCTACATGACTATATCACTGCTACCACTACAGGACTATATCACTGTTACCACTACATATCTACAGGACTATATCACTGCTACCACTACATGACTATATCACTGCTACCACTACATGACTATATCACTGTTACCACTACATATCTACATGACTATATCACTGTTACCACTACATGACTATATCACTGTTACCACTACATATCTACATGACTATATCACTGCTACCACTACATGACTATATCACTGTTACCACTACATATCTACATGACTATATCACTGTTACCACTACATATCTACAGGACTATATCACTGTTACCACTACAGGACTATATCACTGTTACCACTACATATCTACATGACTATATCACTGTTACCACTACATATCTACATGACTATATCACTGTTACCACTACATATCTACAGGACTATATCACTGCTACCACTACATATCTACAGGACTATATCACTGTTACCACTACATATCTACATGACTATATCACTGTTACCACTACATATCTACAGGACTATATCACTGTTACCACTACATATCTACAGGACTATATCACTGTTACCACTACATATCTACAGGACTATATCACTGTTACCACTACATATCTACAGGACTATATCACTGCTACCACTACATATCTACAGGACTATATCACTGTTACCACTACATATCTACATGACTATATCACTGTTACCACTACAGGACTATATCACTGTTACCACTACATGAATATATCACTGTTACCACTACATATCTACATGACTATATCACTGTTACCACTACATATCTACATGACTATATCACTGCTACCACTACATATCTACATGACTATATCACTGTTACCACTACATATCTACATGACTATATCACTGTTACCACTACATATCTACATGACTATATCACTGTTACCACTACATATCTACATGACTATATCACTGTTACCACTACATATCTACATGACTATATCACTGTTACCACTACAGGACTATATCACTGCTACCACTACAGGACTATATCACTGTTACCACTACATGACTATATCACTGTTACCACTACAGGACTATATCACTGTTACCACTACATGACTATATCACTGTTACCACTACATATCTACATGACTATATCACTGTTACCACTACATATCTACATGACTATATCACTGCTACCACTACATATCTACATGACTATATCACTGTTACCACTACATATCTACATGACTATATCACTGTTACCACTACATATCTACATGACTATATCACTGCTACCACTACATATCTACATGACTATACCACTGTTACCACTACAGGACTATATCACTGTTACCACTACATATCTACATGACTATATCACTGTTACCACTACATATCTACATGACTATATCACTGTTACCACTACATATCTACATGACTATATCACTGCTACCACTACATATCTGCAGGACTATATCACTGCTACCACTACATATCTACAGGACTATATCACTGTTACCACTACAGGACTATATCACTGTTACCACTACATATCTACAGGACTATATCACTGTTACCACTACATATCTACATGACTATATCACTGTTACCACTACATATCTACAGGACTATATCACTGTTACCACTACATATCTACATGACTATATCACTGCTACCACTACATATCTGCAGGACTATATCACTGCTACCACTACATATCTACATGACTATATCACTGCTACCACTACATATCTGCAGGACTATATCACTGCTACCACTACATATCTACATGACTATACCACTGTTACCACTACATGACTATATCACTGCTACCACTACAGGACTATATCACTGTTACCACTACATATCTACATGACTATATCACTGCTACCACTACATATCTACATGACTATATCACTGCTACCACTACATATCTGCAGGACTATATCACTGCTACCACTACATATCTACATGACTATACCACTGTTACCACTACATGACTATATCACTGCTACCACTACATATCTACAGGACTATATCACTGTTACCACTACATGACTATATCACTGCTACCACTACATATCTACATGACTATATCACTGTTACCACTACATATCTACATGACTATATCACTGTTACCACTACATATCTACAGGACTATATCACTGTTACCACTACATATCTACAGGACTATATCACTGTTACCACTACATATCTACATGACTATATCACTGTTACCACTACAGGACTATATCACTGTTACCACTACATATCTACATGACTATATCACTGTTACCACTACATATCTACATGACTATATCACTGTTACCACTACATATCTACATGACTATATCACTGTTACCACAACAGGACTATATCACTGTTACCACTACATATCTACAGGACTATACCACTGTTACCACTCCATATCTACATGACTATATCACTGTTACCACTACATATCTACAGGACTATATCACTGTTACCACTACATATCTACAGGACTATATCACTGTTACCACTACATATCTACATGACTATATCACTGTTACCACTACATATCTACATGACTATATCACTGTTACCACTACATATCTACATGACTATATCACTGTTACCACTACATATCTACAGGACTATATCACTGTTACCACTACATATCTACATGACTATATCACTGTTACCACTACATATCTACATGACTATATCACTGTTACCACTACATATCTACATGACTATATCACTGTTACCACTACATATCTACATGACTATATCACTGTTACCACTACATATCTACATGACTATATCACTGTTACCACTACAGGACTATACCACTGTTACCACTACAGGACTATATCACTGCTACCACTACATATCTACATGACTATATCACTGTTACCACTACATATCTACATGACTATATCACTGCTACCACTACATATCTACAGGACTATACCACTGCTACCACTACATATCTACATGACTATATCACTGTTACCACTACATATCTACATGACTATATCACTGTTACCACTACATATCTACATGACTATATCACTGTTACCACTACATATCTACATGACTATATCACTGTTACCACTACATATCTACATGACTATATCACTGTTACCACTACATATCTACATGACTATATCACTGTTACCACTACAGGACTATACCACTGTTACCACTACAGGACTATATCACTGCTACCACTACATATCTACATGACTATATCACTGTTACCACTACATATCTACATGACTATATCACTGCTACCACTACATATCTACATGACTATATCACTGCTACCACTACATATCTACAGGACTATATCACTGTTACCACTACATATCTACAGGACTATATCACTGCTACCACTACATATCTACAGGACTATATCACTGTTACCACTACATATCTACAGGACTATATCACTGCTACCACTACATATCTACATGACTATATCACTGTTACCACTACATATCTACATGACTATATCACTGTTACCACTACAGGACTATATCACTGTTACCACTACATATCTACAGGACTATATCACTGCTACCACTACATGACTATATCACTGTTACCACTACATATCTACATGACTATATCACTGTTACCACTACATATCTACATGACTATATCACTGTTACCACTACAGGACTATACCACTGTTACCACTACAGGACTATATCACTGCTACCACTACATATCTACAGGACTATATCACTGTTACCACTACAGGACTATATCACTGTTACCACTACATATCTGCAGGACTATATCACTGCTACCACTACATATCTACAGGACTATATCACTGTTACCACTACATATCTACATGACTATATCACTGCTACCACTACATGACTATATCACTGCTACCACTACATATCTACATGACTATATCACTGCTACCACTACATATCTACAGGACTATATCACTGCTACCACTACATATCTACAGGACTATATCACTGTTACCACTACATGACTATATCACTGTTACCACTACATATCTACAGGACTATATCACTGCTACCACTACATATCTACATGACTATATCACTGCTACCACTACATGACTATATCACTGCTACCACTACAGGACTATATCACTGTTACCACTACATATCTACAGGACTATATCACTGTTACCACTACATATCTACAGGACTATATCACTGCTACCACTACAT
Organism: Oncorhynchus masou masou; assembly: GCF_036934945.1. Classification (NCBI taxonomy): domain Eukaryota; kingdom Metazoa; phylum Chordata; class Actinopteri; order Salmoniformes; family Salmonidae; genus Oncorhynchus; species Oncorhynchus masou. Next base: position 54,857 of record NW_027008524.1, read on the forward strand.
GACTATATCACTGTTACCACTACATATCTGCAGGACTATATCACTGCTACCACTACATATCTACAGGACTATATCACTGTTACCACTACAGGACTATACCACTGTTACCACTACAGGACTATACCACTGTTACCACTACATATCTACATGACTATATCACTGTTACCACTACATATCTACAGGACTATATCACTGCTACCACTACATGACTATATCACTGTTACCACTACATATCTGCAGGACTATATCACTGCTACCACTACATATCTACATGACTATATCACTGCTACCACTACATGACTATATCACTGCTACCACTACATATCTACAGGACTATATCACTGTTACCACTACATATCTACATGACTATATCACTGCTACCACTACATATCTACATGACTATATCACTGTTACCACTACATATCTACAGGACTATACCACTGTTACCACTACATATCTACATGACTATATCACTGTTACCACTACAGGACTATATCACTGCTACCACTACATATCTACAGGACTATATCACTGCTACCACTACATGACTATATCACTGTTACCACTACAGGACTATATCACTGTTACCACTACATATCTACAGGACTATATCACTGCTACCACTACATGACTATATCACTGTTACCACTATATATCTGCAGGACTATATCACTGCTACCACTACATATCTACATGACTATATCACTGCTACCACTACATGACTATATCACTGCTACCACTACATATCTACATGACTATATCACTGCTACCACTACATATCTACAGGACTATATCACTGTTACCACTACATATCTACATGACTATATCACTGTTACCACTACATATCTACAGGACTATATCACTGCTACCACTACATATCTACATGACTATATCACTGTTACCACTACATATCTACATGACTATATCACTGTTACCACTACATATCTACATGACTATATCTCTGTTACCACTACATATCTACATGACTATATCACTGTTACCACTACATATCTACAGGACTATACCACTGTTACCACTACATATCTACATGACTATATCACTGTTACCACTACATATCTACAGGACTATACCACTGTTACCACTACATATCTACATGACTATATCACTGTTACCACTACATATCTACAGGACTATACCACTGTTACCACTACATATCTACATGACTATATCACTGTTACCACTACATATCTACATGACTATATCACTGTTACCACTACATATCTACAGGACTATATCACTGTTACCACTACAGGACTATATCACTGTTACCACTACATATCTACATGACTATATTACTGTTACCACTACATATCTACAGGACTATATCACTGCTACCACTACAGGACTATATCACTGTTACCACTACATATCTACAGGACTATATCACTGCTACCACTACATATCTACAGGACTATATCACTGTTACCACTACATATCTACATGACTATATCACTGTTACCACTACAGGACTATATCACTGTTACCACTACATATCTACAGGACTATATCACTGTTACCACTACATATCTACAGGACTATATCACTGTTACCACTACATGACTATATCACTATCTACATGACTATATCACTGTTACCACTACATATCTACATGACTATATCACTGTTACCACTACATATCTACATGACTATATCACTGTTACCATATCTACATGACTATATCACTGTTACCACTACATATCTACAGGACTATATCACTGTTACCACTACAGGACTATATCACTGTTACCACTACATATCTACAGGACTATATCACTGTTACCCTGACTATATCACTGTTACCACTACATATCTACATGACTATATCACTGTTACCACTACATATCTACATGACTATATCACTGTTACCACTACATATCTACATGACTATATCACTGTTACCACTACATATCTACATGACTATATCACTGTTACCACTACATATCTACATGACTATATCACTGTTACCACTACATATCTGACTATATCACTGTTACCACTACATATCTACATGACTATATCACTGTTACCACTACATATCTACATGACTATATCACTGTTACCACTACATATCTACATGACTATATCACTGCTACCACTACATATCTACAGGACTATATCACTGTTACCACTACAGGACTATATCACTGTTACCACTACATATCTACAGGACTATATCACTGTTACCACTACATATCTACATGACTATATCACTGTTACCACTACATATCTACAGGACTATATCACTGTTACCACTACATATCTACATGACTATACCACTGTTCCCACTACAGGACTATATCACTGTTACCACTACATATCTACATGACTATATCACTGTTACCACTACATATCTACAGGACTATATCACTGTTACCACTACATATCTACATGACTATATCACTGTTACCACTACATATCTACAGGACTATATCACTGCTACCACTACATGACTATATCACTGTTACCACTACATATCTACAGGACTATATCACTGCTACCACTACATATCTACATGACTATATCACTGCTACCACTACATATCTACATGACTATATCACTGTTACCACTACAGGACTATATCACTGCTACCACTACATATCTACAGGACTATATCACTGTTACCACTACATATCTACAGGACTATATCACTGTTACCACTACATATCTACAGGACTATATCACTGCTACCACTACATATCTACAGGACTATATCACTGTTACCACTACAGGACTATACCACTGTTACCACTACAGGACTATATCACTGTTACCACTACAGGACTATACCACTGTTACCACTACATATCTACATGACTATATCACTGTTACCACTACATATCTACATGACTATATCACTGTTACCACTACATATCTACAGGACTATACCACTGTTACCACTACATATCTACAGGACTATATCACTGTTACCACTACATATCTACATGACTATACCACTGTTACCACTACATATCTACATGACTATATCACTGTTACCACTACAGGACTATATCACTGCTACCACTACATATCTACATGACTATATCACTGTTACCACTACATATCTACATGACTATATCACTGCTATCCCTTTCCTTACTACAGGTCTATAGCACTGCTACACACTGACAAGTCAAGGTGCTCTCTATATATGATTACTACATGTAAGTATTGTATTTATCCCCTGCTAGGGGTATAGGCTAATCCAGTCCCTGTAAAGGATAACAGATAGCTAACCCACCTCCTGCTACGGCTAACAGCTCATTAACACAGCCCATGCTATCGCTAATAGCTAGCTAACCTAGCCCCTGCTATGGCTAACAGCTAGCTAATCCAGCCCCTGCTATGGCTAATAGCTACCTAACCTATCCCCTGCAATGGCTAATAGCCAGCTAACCCAGCCCCTGCTATGGCTAATAGCTAGCTAACCCAGCCCTGCTACGACTAACAGCTAACTAACCCAGTCTCTGCTATGGCTAACAGCTAGCTAACCCAGCCCTGCTACGACTCAACAGCTAACTAACCCAGCCCCTGCTACGACTCACAGCTAGCTAACCCAGCCCCTGCTATGGCTAACAGCTAGCTAACCCAGCCCCCTGCTACCTAACAGCTAACTAACCCAGTTCCTGCTACGACTAACAGCTAGCTAGCTAACCCAGCAGCCCATGCTACGACTAACAGCTATCTAAGGCCAACCCAGCCCATGCTACGACTAACAGCTATCTAACCCAGCCCCTGCTACGACTAACAGCTAGCTAACCCAGCCCCTGGGTTAGTCTCTGCTATGGCTAACAGCTAGCTAACACAGCCCCTGCTACGACTCACAGCTAACTCACCCAGTCTCTGCTATGGCTAACAGCTAGCTAACCCAGACACTCACTTAACATGGCTTATGAATACATATGCCAAATACAAAACTTAATTGTCTGTGAAAAATAATAAAACATTTCAAAGAAAACATTGAGGCTGTCAGCCACTGTCAGCAATTGCTTAACCCACAAATATTAAAATGTGTGGTTTGGACTGAGAGTCTTGTGATCTGCTGAGCAGCTGTAGGAATGTATGTATGAGGGGTCCCCAATGGCATCCTATTCTCTACATAGTGCACTTCTTTGTGCCCATGGGCCCTGGTAAAAAAGTAGTGCACTATATACAGATGTAGGAGATTAATTTGAACAGTATTTTATTGCTTAGAATGTTCCTGCATGGAAATTATTTACATGAATTCACTGTAGGCTACATTAATTTACTGAAAACCAGCTGTTCTATTGCAAGTATTTCGCTTTTCATGTTGCCTACTTGTGTCCAGCTAATCACCTAACCACTGATCAAGCAATATTATGGACTAAACGATCAAATCCTGTTGCTGTCTGATTATTTTGCTGCAACAATACTGGTCAAATTAAGATCCAACATCGGTAGGTAATAGGGTGCCATTTGGGACATACGTTAGTTCTCCCTCTCGGTGATAGAAGAAGAAGATAGATAAATCAATAGAATAAACTGTAGTACTGGCAGAAATGGAGAGCTCAGCCCTCAACAATATATAAACATATCATTTCATTAAAGAATGAGTTCTGTTTGTGTATGGTTGAAATTACAGGGAACATGGATTCAGATTGTAGCATTGGGTTACTCTGTTCGGGAACCAAACCTATAACCCCCCCAATCCTCAACTGGCGGACCGCGGTTCGTATCCGTACTCAGTCGGGCTTCTACCCCTGGTATAATATAAACACACATAAGACATGGATAAATGTGTAGATCGGCAAGAAATTAGCTTTAAAACTGGACAATTTTCTCTCCGGCCAACAAGAGGGGTGTGTGGTGGAACGGGTTCCTAGGTGGGATGTCTTGTCAACAATTTAAAAAGCTCCAATCCATCCCACAAGTATTAACTGTTGAGTAAAATGTTATCGGCAAGTTAGCCAAACTGACAGAAAATTACATCTGGCTTGTCCCCTGACCATACATCTGACCTGTCCCCTGACCATACATCTGACCTGTCCCCTGACCATACATCTGGCCTGTCCCCTGACCATACATCTGGCCTGTCCCCTGACCATACATCTGATGCATGTCCCCAGACCATCCATCAGCTAGTTAAGTTAAATCTGCCGTTCTGCCCCTGAACAAGGTAGTTAACCCCAACTGTTCCCCGGTAGGCCGTCATTATAAATAAGAATTTGTTCTTCACTGACTTGCCTCGTTAAATAAAGGTTGAAGAAAGGTTCAATAAAATAAAGAAAATCTTTTAGAACAAGCTACATCCAATCCAGCAATAAACTACACAACCAGACGAGGTCAGTCAGCTACCAGACACTAAACTACACAACCAGACTAGGTCAGTCAGCTACCCTGCTAACTAAACAAGGCCAGTTAGTTAAAGCGGCAATCAGCAGTTGAAACAATAACAACGCTGTCTTACCCACCTACGTGTTTGGTTAAATGCTGAGGGACGGGGCTGGAGAAATGTGACCTCTCAAATCCAAAGACAGAGCTATGGATGCAAGGACTGACCATCCATGGTATTAAAATTATAGTTATTAGAGGCCGACCAATTGTGATCTTTCAACGCCGATACCGATGCCGATTATTGGAGAACCAAAAAAGTCAACTACCGATTAATCGGACGATTTTTATACATATATTTGTAATGATGACTATTACAACAATACTGAATGAACAACGAACACTTTTATTTTAACTTAATATAATACATAAATAAAATCTATTTAGTCTCAAATAAATAATGAAACCTGTTCAATTTGGTTTAAATAATGCAAAAACACAGTGTTGGAGAAGAAAGTAAAAGTGCAATATGTGCCATGTAAGAAAGCTAACGTTTCAGTTCCTTGCTCAGAACATGAGAACATATGAAAGCTGGTGGTTCCTTTTAACATGAGTCTTCAATATTCCCAGGTAATAAGTTTTAGGTTGTAGTTATTATAGGAATTATTACGCGTCAACTACTTCTCTCTATACCGTTTGTATTTCATATAGCTTTGACTATTGCATGTTCTTATAGGCACGAGCCTAATCTCGGGAGTTGATGAACAGTAAACAGAGCTGACAAACATTGCTAAGAGCTGCTGGCAAACACAGTAAAGTGCTGTTTGAATGAATGCTTAGGAGCCTGCTGCTGCCTACCACCGCTCAGTCAGACTGCTCTACCAAATCATAGACTTAGTTATAATAACACACAGCCTTTGGTCATTGACATGGTAAAATCCTGAAACTATAATTTAGAAAATAAACGTTTATTCTTTCAGTGAAATACTGAACCGCTCCGTATTTTATCGAACGAACCCTAAGTCTAAATATTGCTGTTACATTGCACAACCTTCAATGTTATGTCAATTATGTTAATTAAGGTCTTTGTTAGGAATAAATGGACTTCACACAGTTCACAACGAGCCAGGCGGCCCAAACTGCTGCATATACCCTGACTGCTCCATATACCCAAACTGCTGCATATACCCTGACTGCTGCATATACCCTGACTGTTCCATATACCCTGACTGCTCCATATACCCTGACTGACTCCATATACCCTGACTGCTGCATATACCCTGACTGCTCCATATACCCTGACTGCTGCATATACCCTGACTGACTCCATATACCCTGACTGCTGCATATACCCTGACTGACTCCATATACCCTATACTGCTCCATATACCCTGACTGCTCCATATACCCTGACTGCTCCATATACCCTGACTGCTCCATATACACCTGACTGCTCCATATACCCTGACTGGGCTCCATATACCCTGACTGCCATATACCCTGACTGACTGCATATACCCTGACTGCTCCATATACCCTGACTGCTCCATATACCCTGACTGCTGCATATACCCTGACTGCTGCATATACCCTGACTGCTCCATATACCCTGACTGACTGCATATACCCTGACTGCTCCATATACCCTGACTGCTCCATATACCCTGACTGCTCCATATACCCTGACTGCTGCATATACCCTGACTGACTCCATATACCCTGACTGCTCCATATACCCTGACTGCTCCATATACCCTGACTGATCCATATACCCTGACTGACTCCATATACCCCTGGACTGCTGCATATACCCTGACTGCTCCATATACCCTGACTGACTCCATATACCCTGACTGCTGCATATACCCTGACTGACTCCATATACCCTGACTGCTCCATATACCCTGACTGCTCCATATACCCTGACTGCTGCATATACCCTGACTGACTCCATATACCCTGACTGCTGCATATACCCTGACTGCTCCATATACCCTGACTGACTCCATATACCCTGACTGCTGCATATACCCTGACTGACTCCATATACCCTGACTGCTGCATATACCCTGACTGCTCCATAGACCCTGACTGCTCCATATACCCTGACTCCATATACCCTGACTGCTCCATATACCCTGACTGCTGCATATACCCTGACTGACTGCATATACCCTGACTGCTGCATATACCCTGACTGACTCCATATACCCTGACTGCTGCATATACCCTGACTGACTCCATATACCCTGACTGCTCCATATACCCTGACTGCTCCATATACCCTGACTGCTGCATATACCCTGACTGCTGCATATACCCTGACTGACTCCATATACCCTGACTGACTCCATATACCCTGACTGCTCCATATACCCTGACTGATCCATATACCCTGACTGATCCATATACCCTGACTGCTGCATATACCCTGACTGCTGATCCATATACCCCTGACTGCTCCATATACCCTGACTGATCCATATACCCTGACTGCTCCATATACCCTGACTGATCCATATACCCTGACTGACTCCATATACCCTGACTGCTCCATATACCCTGACTGCTGCATATACCCTGACTGCTCCATATACCCTGACTGACTCCATATACCCTGACTGCTCCATATATCCCTGACTGATCCATATACCCTGACTGATCCATATACCCTGACTGACTCCATATACCCTGACTGACTCCATATACCCTGACTGATCCATATACCCTGACTGCTGCATATACCCTGACTGATCCATATACCCTGACTGCTCCATATACCCTGACTGATCCATATACCCTGACTGACTCCATATACCCTGACTGATCCATATACCCTGACTGCTGCATATACCCTGACTGACTCCATATACCCTGACTGATCCATATACCCTGACTGCTGCATATACCCTGACTGCTCCATATACCCTGACTGCTGCATATACCCTGACTGACTCCATATACCCTGACTGATCCTCCTGACTGCTGCATACCCTGGGACTGACTCCATATACCCTGACTGACTGATCCATATACCCTGACTGCTCCATATACCCTGACTGATCCACGGCTGAATGACTCCAAGAGAAGTGACACAATTTCCACTAATTATAAGAAATTTGTGTTCGCAGGCAATATTAACTAAATATGCAGGTTTGAAAGTATATACTTGTGTACTGATTTTAAAGAAAGGCATTGATGTTTATAGTACATTTGTGGAACTAATGTGCTTTTTTTCGTGAATCTGCTTTTGTTAAATCATCACCCGCTTGGGGAAGTTGGAAGTAGGCTGTGATTCGATGATAAATTAACAGGCACCACTTTGATTATATGCAACGCAGGACAAGCTAGTTAACCTCAGAATATCATCAACCATGTGTAGTTAACTAGTGATTATGTGAAGATTGATTGTTTTTTTAATAAGATAAGTTTAATGCTGGCTAGCAACTTACCGTGACTCCTGCAGCCACAGGTGGTCAGCCTGCCACGCAGTCTCCGTGGATTAAAATGCACCGTCATAATCGGCACCAGAAAACCCGACACCGAATGTTATGAAAACAGGAAATCAGCCAGTAATAATGATTGGCCATGCCGATTAATCGCGACCTCTAATAGGTATATATGTGATGCGGTGTAATAAGCTGAACTAAGCTCTTGTGGCATTAATAAGACCATTTCTTCAAACATCAATGGGTACGCATAATAAATGGGTACGCATAATAAATGTATCAGTACAAAAATGGATGTAGCAACTACAGATTGCCCTTTAGGTATAGAACACCAGGCCAGATCAGACTGCTGTAGAACACCAGGCTAGATCAGACTGCTGTAGAACACCAGGCTAGATCAGACTGCTGTAGAACACCAGGCTAGATCAGACTGCTGTAGAACACCAGGCTAGATCAGACTGCTGTAGAACGCCAGGCTAGATCAGACTGCTGTAGAACACCAGGCTAGATCAGACTGCTGTAGAACACCAGGCTAGATCAGACTGCTGTAGAACGCCAGGCTAGATCAGACTGCTGTAGAACACCAGGCTAGATCAGACTGCTGTAGAACACCAGGCTAGATCAGACTGCTGTAGAACACCAGGCTAGATCAGACTGCTGTAGAACACCAGGCTAGATCAGACTGCTGTAGAACACCAGGCTAGATCAGAGGCTAGTTCAGCTGTAGAACACCAGGCCAGATCAGACTGCTGTAGAACACCAGGCTAGATCAGACTGCTGTAGAACACCAGGCTAGATCAGACTGCTGTAGAACACCAGGGCTAGATCAGACTGCTGTAGAACACCAGGCTAGTTCAGACTGCTGTAGAACACCAGGCTAGATCAGACTGCTGTAGAACACCAGGCTAGATCAGACTGCTGTAGAACACCAGGCTAGTTCAGACTGCTGTAGAACACCAGGCTAGATCAGACTGCTGTAGAACACCAGGCTAGTTCAGACTGCTGTAGAACACCAGGCTAGATCAGACTGCTGTAGAACGCCAGGCTAGATCAGACTGCTGTAGAACACCAGGCCAGATCAGACTGCTGTAGAACGCCAGGCTAGATCAGACTGCTGTAGAACACCAGGCTAGATCAGACTGCTGTAGAACACCAGGCCAGATCAGACTGCTGTAGAACACCAGGCTAGATCAGACTGCTGTAGAACACCAGGCTAGATCAGACTGCTGTAGAACACCAGGCTAGATCAGACTGCTGTAGAACGCCAGGCCAGATCAGACTGCTGTAGAACACCAGGCTAGATCAGACTGCTGTAGAACGCCAGGCTAGATCAGACTGCTGCAGAACACCAGGCTAGATCAGACTGCTGTAGAACACCAGGCCAGATCAGACTGCTGTAGAACACAAGGCCAGATCAGACGCTGCAGAACACCAGGCCAGTTCAGACTGCTGTAGAACACCAGGCTAGGATCAGACTGCTGTAGAACACCAGGCTAGATCAGACTGCTGTAGAACACCAGGCCAGATCAGACTGCTGTAGAACACCAGGCTAGATCAGACTGCTGTAGAACACCAGGCTAGATCAGACTGCTGTAGAACACCAGGCTAGATCAGACTGCTGTAGAACACCAGGCTAGATCAGACTGCTGTAGAACACCAGGCCAGATCAGACTGCTGCAGAACACCAGGCCAGATCAGACTGCAGTGCAGAACACCAGGCTAGATCAGACTGCTGTAGAACACCAGGCTAGATCAGACTGCCGTAGAACACCAGGCTAGATCAGACTGCTGCAGAACACCAGGCTAGATCAGACTGCTGTAGAACACCAGGCCAGATCAGACTGCTGTAGAACACCAGGCCAGGATCAGACTGCTGTAGAACACCAGGCCAGATCAGACTGCTGTAGAACACCAGGCTAGATCAGACTGCTGCAGAACACCAGGCCAGTTCAGACTGCTGTAGAACACCAGGCCAGATCAGACTGCTGTAGAACACCAGGCTAGATCAGACTGCTGTAGAACACCAGGCTAGATCAGACTGCTGTAGAACACCAGGCTAGATCAGACTGCTGTAGAACACCAGGCTAGTTCAGACTGCTGTAGAACACCAGGCTAGATCAGACTGCTGTAGAACACCAGGCTAGTTCAGACTGCTGTAGAACGCCAGGGCTAGATCAGACAAGGCTGTAGAACGCCAGGCCAGGATCAGACTGCTGTAGAACACCAGGCCAGTTCAGACTGCTGTAGAACACCAGGCTAGATCAGACTGCCAGAACACCAGGCTAGATCAGACTGCTGTAGAACACCAGGCTAGATCAGACTGCTGTAGAACACCAGGCTAGATCAGACTGCTGTAGAACACCAGGCTAGATCAGACTGCTGTAGAACACCAGGCTAGATCAGAGGGCTCAGCTGTGCAGAACACCAGGCTAGTTCAGACTGCTGTAGAACACCAGGCTAGTTCAGACTGCTGTAGAACACCAGGCTAGATCAGACTGCTGTAGAACACCAGGCTAGATCAGACTGCTGTAGAACACCAGGCTAGTTCAGACTGCTGTAGAACACCAGGCCAGATCAGACTGCTGCAGAACACCAGGCTAGATCAGACTGCTGTAGAACGCCAGGCTAGATCAGACTGCTGTAGAACACCAGGCTAGATCAGACTGCTGTAGAACACCAGGCTAGATCAGACTGCTGTAGAACACCAGGCTAGATCAGACTGCTGTAGAACACCAGGCTAGATCAGACTGCTGTAGAACACCAGGCTAGATCAGACTGCTGTAGAACGCCAGGCTAGATCAGACTGCTGTAGAACACCAGGCTAAGATCAGACTGCTGTAGAACACCAGGCTAGATCAGACTGCTGTAGAGGCTAGTTCCTGTGAACACCAGAGACACCAGGCCAGGATCAGACTGCTGTAGAACACCAGGCTAGATCAGACTGCTGAACGCCAGAATCACTGCTGTAGGCTAGATCAGACTGCTGTAGAACACCAGGCTAGATCAGACTGCTGTAGAACACCAGGCTAGATCAGACTGCTGTAGAACACCAGGCCAGATCAGACTGCTGTAGAACGCCAGGCTGGATCAGACTGCTGATCAGAACACCAGGCTGGATCAGACTGCTGTAGAACACCAGGCTAGATCAGACTGCTGTAGAACACCAGGCTGGGATCAGACTGCTGTAGAACACCAGGCTGGATCAGACTCAGAACACCAGGCTAGATCAGACTGCTGCAGAACACCAGGCCAGATCAGACTGCTGTAGAACACCAGGCTAGATCAGACTGCTGTAGAACGCCAGGCTAGATCAGACTGCTGTAGAACGCCAGGCTAGATCAGACTGCTGTAGAACACCAGGCTAGATCAGACTGCTGTAGAACACCAGGCTAGATCAGACTGCTGTAGAACACCAGGCTAGATCAGACTGCTGTAGAACACCAGGCTAGATCAGACTGCTGTAGAACACCAGGCTAGATCAGACTGCTGTAGAACACAAGGCTAGATCAGACTGCTGTAGAACACCAGGCTAGATCAGACTGCTGTAGAACACCAGGCTAGATCAGACTGCTGTAGAACACCAGGCTAGATCAGACTGCTGTAGAACACCAGGCTAGATCAGACTGCTGTAGAACACCAGGCTAGATCAGACTGCTGTAGAACACCAGGCTAAATCAGACTGCTGTAGAACACCAGGCTAGATCAGACTGCTGTAGAACACCAGGCTCAGATCAGACTGCTGTAGAACACCAGGCTAGATCAGACTGCTGTAGAACACCAGGCCAGATCAGACTGCTGTAGAACGCCAGGCTAGATCAGACTGCTGCAGAACACCAGGCTAGATCAGACTGCTGTAGAACACCAGGCCAGATCAGACTGCTGTAGAACTAGATCAGACAGGCTAGATCAGACTGCTGTAGAACGCCAGGCTAGATCAGCCTGCTGTAGAACGCCAGGCTAGATCAGACTGCTGCAGAACACCAGGCTGGATCAGACTGCTGTAGAACACCAGGCTAGATCAGACTGCTGTAGAACACCAGGCTGGATCAGACTGCTGTAGAACACCAGGCTAGATCAGACTGCTGTAGAACACCAGGCTGGATCAGACTGCTGTAGAACACCAGGCTAGATCAGACTGCTGTAGAACGCCAGGCTAGATCAGACTGCTGTAGAACGCCAGGCTAGATCAGACTGCTGTAGAACACCAGGCTAGATCAGACTGCTGTAGAACGCCAGGCTAAGATCAGACTGCTGTAGAACACCAGGCTAGATCAGACTGCTGTAGAACACCAGGCTAGATCAGACTGCTGTAGAACACCAGGCTAGATCAGACTGCTGTAGAACACCAGGCTAGATCAGACTGCTGTAGAACACCAGGCTAGATCAGACTGCTGTAGAACACCAGGCTAGATCAGACTGTAGGGCTACCAGGCTAGATCAGACTGCTGTAGAACACCAGGCTAGATCAGACTGCTGTAGAACACCAGGCTAGATCAGACTGCTGTAGAACACCAGGCTAGATCAGACTGCTGTAGAACACCAGGCTAGATCAGACTGCTGTAGAACACCAGGCTAGATCAGACTGCTGTAGAACACCAGGCTAGATCAGACTGCTGTAGAACACCAGGCTAGATCAGACTGCTGTAGAACACCAGGCTAGATCAGACTGCTGTAGAACACCAGGCTAGTTCAGACTGCTGTAGAACACCAGGCTAGATCAGACTGCTGTAGAACACCAGGCTAGATCAGACTGCTGTAGAACACCAGGCTAGATCAGACTGCTGTAGAACACCGGGCTAGATCAGACTGCTGTAGAACACCAGGCTAGATCAGACTGCTGTAGAACGCCAGGCTAGATCAGACTGCTGTAGAACACCAGGCTAGATCAGACTGCTGTAGAACACCAGGCTAGATCAGACTGCTGTAGAACGCCAGGCTAGATCAGACTGCTGTAGAACACCAGGCTAGATCAGACTGCTGTAGAACACCAGGCTAGATCAGACTGCTGTAGAACACCAGGCTAGATCAGACTGCTGTAGAACACCAGGCTAGATCAGACTGCTGTAGAACACCAGGCTAGATCAGACTCCGTAGGACAACAGCAGCAGATCCTAAGCAGATATCCTCTGTGATTCAAGTCTGTATTTTTTTTCTTTTCTACAGTGACATCAAGTATCAATCTTTCAACCTCATTACTTTTCCTTCTGCCAGCCACCGTGGAGCCAGGAGCCAGGGGGAACCAGGGGTTTGCAAGGGGCTCTGGTGGACAGCCACCCGATAACAGTGTGCCTCGACTGGGACTGGCTCTGCCTCTGGGCCGAATAGCCTGGAGCTACTGGGACTGTCAGTGCTGGGATGTGAGTTCAACTGAACGTGTGTGTGTGCGTGTGTGTGTGTGTGCTTGAGTGGGGGGGGGTCTGCTGATGGGAGTTGAACTCCACAGCCTCCCTCAGCTCCACTTCTCTTACCACTGTTATGTGGGGGGGCCTCCCTCAGCTCCACTTCTCTTACCACTGTTATGGGGGGGGGGGGCTCCCTCAGCTCCACTTCTCTTACCACTGTTATGGGGGGGCCTCCCTCAGCTCTACTTCTCTTACCACTGTTATGGGGGGGCCTCCCTCAGCTCCACTTCTCTTACCACTGTTATGTGGGGGGGGGCCTCCCTCAGCTCTACTTCTCTTACCACTGTTATGGGGGCCTCCCTCAGCTCCACTTCTCTTACCACTGTTATGGGGGGGCCTCCCTCAGCTCCACTTCCCTTTACCACTGTTATGGGGGGGGGCCTCCCTCAACTCCACTTCTCTTACCACTGTTATGGGGGGGGCCTCCCTCAGCTCCACTTCTCTCACCACTGTTATGGGGGGGGCCTCCCTCAGCTCCACTTCTCTTACCACTGTTATGGGGGCCTCCTCAGCTCCACTTCTCTCACCACTGTTATGTGGGGGGGCCTCCCTCAGCTCCACTTCTCTTACCACTGTTATGGGGGGGCTCCCTCAGCTCCACTTCTTTACCACTGTTATGGGGGGGCCTCCCTCAGCTCCACTTCTTGGCCACTGTTATGGGGGCCTCCCTCAGCTCCACTTCTCTTACCACTGTTATGGGGGGCCTCCTCAGCTCCACTTCTCTTACCACTGTTATGGGGGGGCCTCCCTCAGCTCCACTTCTCTTACCACTGTTATGGGGGCCTCTCAGCTCCACTTCTTACCACTGTTATGGGGGCCTCCCTCAGCTCCACTTCTCTTACCACTGTTATGGGGGGGCCTCCCTCAGCTCCACTTCTCTTACCACTGTTATGGGGGGGGGGCCTCCTCAGCTCCACTTCTCTTACCACTGTTATGGGGGGCCTCCCTCAGCTCTACTTCTCTCACCACTGTTATGGGGGGGCCTCCCTCAGCTCCACTTCTCTCACCACTGTTATGGGGGGGCCTCCCCTCAGCTCCACTTCTCTCACCACTGTTATGGGGGCCTCCCTCAGCTCCACTTCTCTTACCACTGTTATGGGGGGCCTCCCTCAGCTCACTTCTCTTACCACTGTTATGGGGCCTCCCTCAGCTCCACTTCTCTTACCACTGTTATGGGGGGGGCTCCCTCAGCTCCACTTCTCTTACCACTGTTATGTGGGGGCCTCAGCTCCACTTCTCTTACCACTGTTATAAATACAGCTCTACTTCTCTTACCACTGGGGGGGGGCCTCCCTCAGCTCCACTTCTCTTACCACTGTTATGTGGGGGCCTCCCTCAGCTCCACTTCTCTTACCACTGTTATGGGGGGGGGCTCCCTCAGCTCCACTTCTCTTACCACTGTTATGGGGGGGGGGGCTCCTCAGCTCCACTTCTCTTACCACTGTTATGTGGGGCCTCCAGCTCCACTTCTCTTACCACTGTTATGGGGGGCTCCCTCAGCTCCACTTCTCTTACCACTGTTATGGGGGCTCCCTCAGCTCCACTCACCACTGTTATGGGGGCTCCTTCAGCTCCACTTCTCTCACCACTGTTATGGGGGGCTCCTCAGCTCCACTTCTCTTACCACTGTTATGGGGGCTCCCTCAGCTCCACTCTCTCACCACTGTTATGGGGGGGGCCTCCCTCAGCTCCACTTCTCTTACCACTGTTATGTGGGGGCCCTCAGCTCCACTCTCTCACCACTGGGGGGCCCTCCCTCAGCTCCACTTCTCTCTTACCACTGTTATGTGGGGGGGCCTCCCTCAGCTCCACTTCTCTTACCACTGTTATGGGGGGGGCCTCCCTCAGCTCCACTTCTCTTACCACTGTTATGTGGGGGGGGGCCTCCCTCAGCTCCACTTCTCTACCACTGTTATGGGGGGGCCTCCTCCAGCTCCATTGTTATGGGGGCCTTCAGCTCCACTTCTCTTACCACTGTTATGGGGGGGCCTCCCTCAGCTCCACTTCTCTTACCACTGTTATGGGGGCCTCCTCCAGCTCCACTTCTCTTACCACTGTTATGTGGGGGCCTCCCTCAGCTCTACTTCTCTTACCACTGTTATGGGGGGGGGCCTCCCTCAGCTCTACTTCTCTTTACCACTGTTATGGGGGCCTCCCTCAGCTCCACTTCTCTTACCACTGTTATGGGGGCCTCCCTCAGCTCCACTTCTCTTACCACTGTTATGGGGCTCCTCAGCTCCACTTCTCTCACCACTGTTATGGGGGGGCCTCCCTCAGCTCCACTTCTCTTACCACTGTTATGGGGCCTCCTCAGCTCCACTTCTCACCACTGTTATGGGGGCCTCCCTCAGCTCCACTTCTCTTACCACTGTTATGCACCCCAGCCGTGGAAATGACATTCTTGAAATTACTGCTAATGCATAAGTGTGTGTGTGTGGGTTGGGGTGGGGGCGTCGTGTGTACATGTGTGTGTGTGGGTTGGGGTGGGGGCGTCGTGTGTGCATGTGTGTGTGTGTGGGTTGGGGTGGGGGGCGTCGTGTGTGTGCATGTGTGTGACTCACCAGAAAGGCTGAGAGACTGAAATCAAAAGGGGAAAAGTGATAGTTTGGGATCAGCTGTTTCCAACTGTTATCCTTCAGACGATACTAAACGGGGTGTTTCCAACTGTTATCCTTCAGATGTTACTAAACGGGCTGTTTCCAACTGTTATCCTTCAGACATTACTAAACGAGGTGTTTCCAACTGTTATCCTTCAGACGATACTAAACGGGGGTGTTTCCAACTGTTATCCTTCAGATGTTACTAAACGGGCTGTTTCCAACTGTTATCCTTCAGATGTTACTAAACGGGGTGTTTCCAACTGTTATCCTTCAGATGTTACTAAATGGGCTGTTTCCAACTGTTATCCTTCAGACGATACTAAACGGGGTGTTTCCAACTGTTATCCTTCAGATGTTACTAAACGGGTGTTTCCAACTGTTATCCTTCAGATGTTACTAAATGGGCTGTTTCCAACTGTTATCCTTCAGATGTTACTAAACGGGGTGTTTCCAACTGTAATACTTCAGACGATACTAAATGGGCTGTTTCCAACTGTTATCCTTCAGATGTTACTAAATGGGCTGTTTCCAACTGTTATCCTTCAGATGTTACTAAACGGGGTGTTTCCAACTGTTATCCTTCAGATGTTACTAAATGGGCTGTTTCCAACTGTTATCCTTCAGACGATACTAAACGGGGTGTTTCCAACTGTTATCCTTCAGATGTTACTAAATGGGCTGTTTCCAACTGTTATCCTTCAGATGTTACTAAACGGGGTGTTTCCAACTGTAATACTTCAAGCGATACTAAATGGGCTGTTTCCAACTGTTATCCTTCAGACGATACTAAACGGGCTCCAAGATACAACACTCTGAAACCCAAACAACATTAGGGCATATTTCTCACACCACTGACTGAGAGATAAACACACGCCAGTTTCCACATGATTCACTCTGGCAGAGAGCAAGCCAAGCCATCTGTCTGTGTCCCAAGTGGCAGCTTATTCTCCAGTAGTGCACTACTGTTGACCAGGGCCCATAGGGAATAGGCTGCCACTAAGGACATAGACTATGTCTCTGGCTGCATATCTCTAAAGGGGTCATCTTTAGAGAAATTCTCAAAATAGAGATAATAGTTGTGGCTCTATTTCATTTTTCAAAATATCACAGCTCAGGAGGGATTCTTGCAGTCTGAGTGTTTGAAAGTGGTGTCTCCTAGCTGTCTCCTGGGCTGAACAGAACACCTAGGTGGACCGGACAAGGCACATGTAAAGAACAGTCAGGGGTACCAGGGGTTAGAGTCAGGGTTAGAGTCAGGATACCAGGGGTTAGAGTCAGGGTTAGAGTCAGGGGTACCAGGGTTAGAGTCAAGTGTACCAGGTTAGAGTCAGGGGTTGAGTCAGGGGTACCAGGAGTTAGAGTCAGGTTCCAGGGTTAGAGTCAGGGGTTAGAGTCAGGGATACCAGGGGTTAGAGTCAGGGGG
Source organism: Oncorhynchus masou masou (assembly GCF_036934945.1). Classification (NCBI taxonomy): domain Eukaryota; kingdom Metazoa; phylum Chordata; class Actinopteri; order Salmoniformes; family Salmonidae; genus Oncorhynchus; species Oncorhynchus masou. The sequence goes on from NW_027008524.1 coordinate 73,041, forward strand.
TAGAGTCAGGGATACCAGGGGTTAGAGTCAGGGGTTAGAGTCAGGGATACCAGGGGTTAGAGTCAGGGATACCAGGGGTTAGAGTCATGGGTTAGAGTCAGGGATACCAGGGGTTAGAGTCAGGGGGTAGAGTCAGGGATACCAGGGATTAGTGTCAGGGGTAGAGTCAGGGATACTAGGGGTTAGAGTCAGGGGTTAGAGTCAGGGGTACCAGGGGTTAGAGTCAGGAGTACCAGGGGTTAGAGTCAGGGATACCAGGGTTAGAGTCAGGGATACCAGCGGTTAGAGTCAGGGGGTAGAGTCAGGGATACCAGGGGTTAGAGTCCAGGAGTACCAGGGGTTAGAGTCAGGGGTACCAGGGTTAGAGTCAGGGGTTAGAGTCAGGGATACCAGGGGTTAGAGTCAGGGGTACCAGGGTTAGAGTCAGGGATACCAGGGTTTGTAGTCAGGGATACCAGCCCGGTTAGAGTCAGGGGATAGAGTCGGGATACCAGGGGTTAGAGTCAGGGGTACCAGGGGTTAGAGTCAGGGATACCAAGGGTTAGAGTCAGGGGTTAGAGTCAGGGTACCAGGGGTTAGAGTCAGGGGTACCAGGGGTTAGAGTCAGGGATACCAGCGGTTAGAGTCAGGGGGTAGAGTCAGGGATACCAGGGGTTAGAGTCAGGGGTACCAGGGTTAGAGTCAGGGGTTAGAGTCAGGGATACCAGGGGTTAGAGTCAGGGGTAGAGTCAGGGATACCAGGGGTTAGAGTCAGGGGGTTAGAGTCAGGGATACCAGGGGTTACAGTCAGGGATACCAGGGGTTAGAGTCAGGGGTTAGAGTCAGGGATACCAGGGGTTAGAGTCAGGGGGTAGAGTCAGGGATACCAGGGGTTAGAGTCAGGGGTTAGAGTCAGGGGTACCATGGGTTAGAGTCAGGGGTACCAGGGGTTAGAATCAGGGATACCAGGGGTTAGAGTCAGGGATACCAGGGGTTAGAGTCAGGGGGTAGAGTCAAGGATACCAGGGGTTAGAGTCAGGGGTACCAGGGGTTAGAGTCAGGGGTACCAGGGGTTAGAGTCAGGGGTTAGAGTCAGGGATACCAGGGTTAAGAGTCAGGGGTACCAGGGGTTAGAGTCAGGGATACCAGCGGTTAGAGTCAGGGTGTAGAGTCGGGGGATACCAGGGGTTAGAGTCAGGGGTACCAGGGGTTAGAGCCAGGGATACCAGGGGTTAGAGGCAGGGGTACCAGGGGTTAGAGTCAGGGGTTAGAGTCAGAGGTACCAGGGGTTAGAGTCAGGGGTACCAGGGGTTAGAGTCAGGGATACCAGCGGTTAGAGTCAGGGGGTAGAGTCAGGGATACCAGGGGTTAGAGTCAGGGTTACCAGGGGTTAGAGTCAGGGGTACCAGGGGTTAGAGTCAGGGGTACCAGGGGTTAGAGTCAGGGGTACCAGGGGTTAGAGTCAGGGATACCAGGGGTTAGAGTAAGGGGTACCAGGGGTTCGAGTCAGGGATACCAGGGGTTAGAGGCAGGGGTACCAGGGGTTAGAGTCAGGGGTACCAGGGATTAGTCAGGGGTACCAGGGGTTAGAGTCAGGGGTACCAGGGGTTAGTGTCAGGGATACCAGGGGTTAGAGTCAGGGGTTAGAGTTAGGGATACCAGGGGTTAGAGTCAGGGTACCAGGGGTTAGAGTCAGGGGTTAGAGTTAGGGATACCAGGGGTTAGAGTCAGGGGTACCAGGGGTTAGAGTCAGGGATACCAGGGGTTAGAGTCAGGGATACCAGGGGGGTTAGAGTCAGGGGTATCAGGGGGTTAGAGTCAGGGATACCAGGGGTTAGAGTCAGGGGTTACAGTCAGGGATACCAGGGGTTAGAGTCAGGGGTACCAGGGGTTAGAGTCAGGGGTACCAGGGGTTAGAGTCAGGGGTTACAGTCAGGGATACCAGGGTTAGAGTCAGGGGTACCAGGGGTTAGAGTCAGGGATACCAGGGGTTAGTCAGGGGGGTTACAGTCAGGGATACATGCCCCTCCAGAGGCATGAAGGGGCAGAATGAAGGGGCAGGTTACTGTTATAAACCTGCATGTCTTTGTTAAACCCTTCTCAACACCCACACCCCCGACACACACACACACACACACACACACACACACACACACACACACACACACACACACACACACACACACACACACACACACACACACACACACACACACACACACACACACACACACACACACAGGTAACGTCATCCTCTCATGGCATCAGTTTCACACCTCTGGGAAGCAGCCCTTTAAAAGGAAGCAGCCCTTTAAAGTAAAACAGTGTTTTATAGCAGCAGTAACACACATGATTACTGATGCAAAGAGAACAGTGTGTACAAGTGGGAGGAGGGCAAGGCTGGCAAAACACAGAGAGAGAGAGAGACCTAACTCTCTAGAATGAGATTTGGCAGGAGTAGCCACAGCTCTCAACTCTCATCCCTCAGCTCTCAGCCCGCAGGTCTCATCCCTCAGCCCTCTGGTCTCAGGCCTCAGCCCTCTGGTCTCAGCCCTCAGCTCTCAGCCCTCAGCCCTCAGCCCTCACGTCTCAGCTCTCAGCCCTCAGGTCTCAGCCCCCTCTCAGCCCTCTGGTCTCAGCCTCAACCTCTGGTCTCAGGCCTCAGCCCTCTGGTCTCAGCCCTCAGCCCTCAGCCCTCACGTCTCAGCTCTCAGCCCTCTGGTCTCAGCCCTCAGCTCTGGTCTCAGCCCTCTGGTCTCAGCCCTCTGGTCTCAGCCTCAGTCTCCCTCAGCCCGCTGGTCTCAGCCCTCAGCCCTCAGCCCTCAGGTCTCATCCCTCAGCTCTCAGCCCTCAGGTCTCAGCCCTCAGCTCTCACGTCTCAGCTGGTCTCAGCCCTCTGGTCTCAGCCCTCAGCCCTCTGGTCTCAGCTCTCAGCCCTCTGGTCTCAGCTCTCAGCCCTCAGCCCTCAGCCCTCTGGTCTCAGCTCTCAGCCCTCAGCCCTCAGCCCTCAGCCCTCTGGTCTCAGCCCTCAGCCCTCAGCTCTCAGCCTCCTCTGGTCTCAGCCCTCAGCCCTCTGGTCTCAGCTCTCAGCCCTCAGCCCTCAGCTCTCAGCCCTCAGCCCTCAGCTCTCAGCCCCTGGGTCTCAGCCTCAGCCCTCTGGTCTCAGCCCTCTGGTCTCAGCCCTCAGCCCTCAGCCCTCAGCTCTCAGCCCTCTGGTCTCAGCCCTCAGCCCTCTGGTCTCAGCTCTCAGCCCTCAGCCCTCTGGTCTCAGCCTCAGCTCTCAGCCCTCAGCTCTCAGCCCCTGGTCTCAGCCTCAGCTCTCAGCCCTCTGGTCTCAGCCCTCTGGTCTCAGCCTCAGCTCTCAGCCCTCTGGTCTCAGCCCTCAGCCCTCTGGTCTCAGCTCTCAGCCCTCAGCCCTCTGGTCTCAGCCCTCCCTCAGCCCTCTGGTCTCAGCCCTCAGCTCTCAGCTCTCAGCCCTCAGCTCTCAGCCCTCAGCCCTCAGCTCTCAGCCCTCTGGTCTGGTCTCAGCCCTCAGGTCTCAGGTCTCAGCCCTCTGGTGCATTATAGAGCTCCATTATAAACCTGCTCAGCTTCCAGGTCTCAGTTAAATGAACCAGACAATGTGGCAACAAGTGGATTCCAAGGACTATCACACCTAAATCTGAGAGCGTTGGCATACGGACGCAGCTGAACCGAGCACGATCGGCAGGTCAAAAGAGGTACTGCAACATTTATAAGCGACGGTCTTCCCAGTTCTGTAAGGTTTGATCTTTATCTCCTTCAGTCTAGCAAAGCACTCTCTATTCTGCCGTGCTCACAAAGAGAACGATTTAAGCTGTTTGTTCTAAAGTAGCTTTAATCAGATTTCATTTTCAACACGTTTCATTTAATGCCTGACCTCAGACTGAACCAAAATGGCACCCTATTCCCTTTTATAGTGCACTAGTTCTGACCAGACCCCATAGGGAATAGGGTGCCATTTGACCAGACCCCATAGGGAATAGGGTGCCATTTGACCAGACCCCATAGGGAATAGGGTGCCATTTGACCAGACCCCATAGGGAATAGGGTGCCATTTGACCAGACCCCATAGGGAATAGGGTGCCATTTGACCAGACCCCATAGGGAATAGGGTGCCATTTGACCAGACCCCATAGGGAATAGGGTGCCATTTGACCAGACCCCATAGGGAATAGGGTGCCATTTGACCAGACCCCATAGGGTGGGAATAGGGTGCCATTTGACCAGACCCCATAGGGAATAGGGTGCCATTTGACCAGACCCCATAGGGAATAGGGTGCCATTTGATCAGACCCCATAGGGAATAGGGTGCCATTTGACCAGACCCCATAGGGAATAGGGTGCCATTTGACCAGACCCCATAGGGAATAGGGTGCCATTTGACCAGACCCCATAGGGAATAGGGTGCCATTTGACCAGACCCCATAGGGTGGACCAGACCCCATAGGGAATAGGGTGCCATTTGATCAGACCCCATAGGGAATAGGGTGCCATTTGACCAGACCCCATAGGGAATAGGGTGCCATTTGACCAGACCCCATAGGGAATAGGGTGCCATTTGACCAGACCCCATAGGGAATAGGGTGCCATTTGACCAGACCCCATAGGGAATAGGGTGCCATTTGACCAGACCCCATAGGGAATTTGACCAGACCCCATAGGGAATAGGGTGCCATTTGACCAGACCCCATAGGGAATAGGGTGCCATTTGACCAGACCCCATAGGGAATAGGGTGCCATTTGACCAGACCCCATAGGGAATAGGGTGCCATTTGACCAGACCCCATAGGGAATAGGGTGCCATTTGACCAGACCCCATAGGGAATAGGGTGCCATTTGACCAGACCCCATAGGGAATAGGGTGCCATTTGACCAGACCCCATAGGGAATAGGGTGCCATTTGACCAGACCCCATAGGGAATAGGGTGCCATTTGACCAGACCCCATAGGGAATAGGGTGCCATTTGACCAGACCCCATAGGGAATAGGGTGCCATTTGACCAGACCCCATAGGGAATAGGGTGCCATTTGACCAGACCCCATAGGGAATAGGGTGCCATTTGACCAGACCCCATAGGGAATAGGGTGCCATTTGACCAGACCCCATAGGGAATAGGGTGCCATTTGATCAGACCCCATAGGGAATAGGGTGCCATTTGACCAGACCCCCCATAGGGAATAGGGTGCCATTTGACCAGACCCCATAGGGAATAGGGTGCCATTTGACCAGACCCCATAGGGAATAGGGTGCCATTTGACCAGACCCCATAGGGAATAGGGTGCCATTTGACCAGACCCCATAGGGAATAGGGTGCCATTTGACCAGACCCCATAGGGAATAGGGTGCCATTTGACCAGACCCCATAGGGAATAGGGTGCCATTTGAACAGACCCCATAGGGAATAGGGTGCCATTTGACCAGACCCCATAGGGAATAGGGTGCCATTTGACCAGACCCCATAGGGAATAGGGTGCCATTTGACCAGACCCCATAGGGAATAGGGTGCCATTTGACCAGACCCCATAGGAATAGTGCCATTTGACCAGACCCCATAGGGAATAGGGTGCCATTTGATCAGACCCCATAGGGAATAGGGTGCCATTTGACCAGACCCCATAGGGAATAGGGTGCCATTTGACCAGACCCCATAGGGAATAGGGTGCCATTTGACCAGACCCCATAGGGAATAGGGTGCCATTTGACCAGACCCCATAGGGAATAGGGTGCCATTTGACCAGACCCCATAGGGAATAGGGTGCCATTTGACCAGACCCCATAGGGAATAGGGTGCCATTTGACCAGACCCCATAGGGAATAGGGTGCCATTTGACCAGACCCCATAGGGAATAGGGTGCCATTTGATCAGACCCCATAGGGAATAGGGTGCCATTTGATCAGACCCCATAGGGAATAGGGTGCCATTTGACCAGACCCCATAGGGAATAGGGTGCCATTTGATCAGACCCCATAGGGAATAGGGTGCCATTTGACCAGACCCCATAGGGAATAGGGTGCCATTTGATCAGACCCATAGGGAATAGGGTGCCATTTGACCAGACCCCATAGGGAATAGGGTGCCATTTGATCAGACCCCATAGGGAATAGGGTGCCATTTGATCAGACCCCATAGGGAATAGGGTGCCATTTGATCAGACCCCATAGGGAATAGGGTGCCATTTGATCAGACCCCATAGGGAATAGGGTGCCATTTGATCAGACCCCATAGGGAATAGGGTGCCATTTGACCAGACCCATAGGGAATAGGGTGCCATTTGATCAGACCCCATAGGGAATAGGGTGCCATTTGATCAGACCCCATAGGGAATAGGGTGCCATTTGACCAGACCCCATGACCAGACCCCATAGGGAATAGGGTGCCATTTGACCAGACCCCATAGGGAATAGGGTGCCATTTGACCAGACCCCATAGGGAATAGGGTGCCATTTGACCAGACCCCATAGGGAATAGGGTGCCACCTCATGAAACATTTTATCAAAGGGTACTGGAGTAATAATTTTGAACAATTCTTTTTTGTTTTTTCTTAAAATCTTTCTCTGAGCAACTGCATTAGTATAAACCCCATATATATAATTTCCCTTTTTTTTTTTCATACAACATAGCTCAGTATTTGTTATTTATTTCATACAGTCATTTTTTTGACCCCATTATCTTTATCAACGGTGCCAATAATTACAGACCAGACTGTAGAAACAGTCAGCTCATAACTAAAGATGGTAAAGATGGTGAAGATGGTAAATATGGAGAAGATGGTGAAGATGGTGAACTAAAGATGGTGAAGATGGTAAAGATGGTGAAGATGGTAAAGATGGTGAAGATGGTAAAGATGGTGAAGATGAAGATGGTGAACTAAAGATTGTGAAGATGGTGAAGATGGTAAATATGGAGAAGATGGTGAAGATGGTAAATATGGTGAACTAAAGATGGTGAAGATGGTAAATATGGTGAATTAAAGATGGTGAAGATGGTGAAGATGGTAAAGATGGTGAAGATGGTGAATATAAAGATGATGAAGATGGTGAACTAAAGATGGTAAAGATGGTGAAGATGGTGAACTAAAGATGGTGAAGATGGTGAACTAAAGATAATAAAGATGGTGAAGATGGTGAACTAAAGATGGTGAAGGTAAAGATGATTCCTTTTCATAGCTCCATACTGACTGAATCAATACTCAAGCAGGCTGAGTCATGACAAAGGCTAACCACGACATCGTTGTAGGCTTACACAACAACCTACAAAATTATGATCTCAAAGAATCTTGGATTCCTTTCCCCTTTTCTTGGCATCAGAGGATGTGATCATTAATCATCCTCTTCCTTATTCTCATCATCATCATCCTCACTGACCTGCTCCGAAGGCGAAGAAGAAGCTGTTGTCAGGGTGTTCCTCCATCAGAGCCTTAACCCTGTTCCCCATCCTGTCGTTCCTCTTGTAGATCAGTTCCTGTCTGAAGTAGCTGTCTATCTCCTGGGCCGTTATCTGTTCGCTGGGGCGCAGGGTCACGTTGTTGAAGTTGGGGACCTGCAGGGGGATGATGAGCAGTGAGAGATTTATCCATCAGGTCTAAACTAAATGGGTCAGAAATGTAAAAAAGTCAGGGTAAAGGTGATACCCGATGGGCGGGGTGTTAGGGTTCGTTAGTGTTAGTCGTTAGTGTTAGTAGTCAGGGGTCATTAGTGTTAGGGGTCATTAGTGTTAGGGGTCCATAGTGCTAGGGGTGTTAGGGGTCATTAGTGTTAGTGGTCATTAGTGTTAGGGGTCATTAGTGTTAGGGGTCGTTAGTGTTAGGGGTCATTAGTGTTAGGGGTCATTAGTGTTAGGTGTCATTAGTGTTAGGGGTCGTTAGTGTTAGGGGTCATTAGTGTTAGGGGTCGTTAGTGTTAGTAGTCATTAGTGTTAGGGGCCGTTAGTGTTAGTAGTGCCATTAGTGTTAGGGGTTGTTGTGTTAGAGGTCATTAGTGTTAGGGTTGTCATTAGTGTTTAGGGTGTCATTAGTGTTAGGGGTAAGTTGCCAGTGTTAGGGGTCGTTAGTGTTAGGGGCCGTTAGTGTTGTTTGTGTTAGGGGTCATTAGTGTTAGAGTCATTAGTGTTAGGGGTCATTAGTGTTAGGGGTCATTAGTGTTAGGGGTCGTTTGTTAGGGGTCGTTAGTGTTAGTGGTCATTAGTGTTAGGGGTCATTAGTGTTAGGGGTCGTTAGTGTTAGGGGTTGTTAGTGTTAGAATTAGATTAGTGTTAGGGGTTGTTTGTGTTAGGGGTCATTCGTGTTTGGAGTTGTTCGTGTTAGGGGTCATTAGTGTTAGGGGTCGTTAGTGCTCGGGGTCGTTTGTGTTAGGGGTCAGGTGTAGCAGAGTGTGATGGTTGTAACTGACCTGAGAGGTGTCGTGGTTGAAGATGATGGAGTTGGGTCTCCACAGTTGTAGTGCTTGATGAGGTCCTCAGTGGTATAGGAGCCCTGCAGACTGCCTGCTCTCACACTCTCCTGCTGTACAAGGGTCTGGTTCAGGGCAAAGATCACCTGGGGATATGGAAATATCTACTTTTACTACACAATCAGTACCTGGATATACACTTTCTATATGACCAGAGAGGGAACAGAAGACAATAATATTTACTAAATACATAATAAACAGGAGGTAAATAATCATTTTGTACTTAACAATACCACTCTACCTATCCTTATTGTATTTAATAATATAACTCTACCTATCCTACTGTATTTAATACTGTATTTAATAATATAACTCTACTAACTATCCTGTGTTTAATAATATACTGTATTTAATAATATAACTCTACCTATCGTTATTGTATTTAATAATATAACTCTACCTATCGTTATTGTATTTAATAATATAACTCTACCTATCGTTATTGTATTTAATAATATAACTCTACCTATGTTTAATTACTGTATTTAATAATATAACTCTACCTATCGTTATTTGTATTTAATAATATAACTCTACCTATCGTTATTGTATTTAATAATATAACTCTACCTAATCCTTATTGTATTTAATAATATAACTCTACATATCCTTACTGTATTTAATAATATAACTCTACCTATCGTTACATGTATTTTATAATATAACTCTACCTATCCTTACTGTATTTAATAATATAACTCTACATATCCTTACTGTATTTAATATTATAACTCTACCTATCCTTACTGTATTTAATAATATAACTCTACCTATCCTTACTGTATTTAATAATATAACTCCTACATATCCTTACTGTATTTAATATTATAACTCTACCTATCCTTACTGTTTTAATAATATAACTCTACCTATCCTTACTGTATTTAATAATATAACTCTACCTATCCTTACTGTATTTAGTAATACCACCTACCTATCATTATGTAAGATGAAAACCAAAAATAAGTTTATGTGAGACTAAGCATTAGTCTGAACCGAAAAATAAAGAAATTCACATGATCACCACAATACCTATTCCACCCATGCTCCACCAAGGTTTTCCAGCACCCAGCGCTGACCGACTACAGTAGCGATGTTGGTCTATTGTACTTCAAACTATGTGTAGGCAGGTTGCTAAGTATTCAAACCTTCTCAAACAGCCTTTATGTTAGCAAACTGATCTCACGTAAGACAATCGAGCAAATGATCAACATGAAAATGAACCTTATAGTTTACTGTAAAAATATCTAGTAGTACATTACCTATAAACAAAATGTGAGTTATGACGGAATATAACATTTACAACCAAATGTACATTCATCAGTACATTCATCAGATATAGTCAACTTTGTAAATACAACTCGGGGATGGCCGCAAAACAAGCTATAGGTTTATGCTGCATTTTTGTTCAAGCCCAGTTCTACCAAACCTGATTCTATATGCTGATGTCTGATGTTGAGCTTGATGAACAGCCGAGGTCTTGATGAACAGCTGAGGTCTTGATGAACAGCTGAGGTCTTGATGAACAGCTGATGTCTTGATGAACAGCTTAAACAGCTGAGGTCATGATGAACAGCTGAGGTCTTGGTGAACAGTTGAGGTCTTGATGAACAGCGAGGTCTTGATGAACAGCTGATGTCTTGATGGACAGCTGATGTTGTGTTGAACAACTGAGGTCTTGATGAACAGCTGAGGTCTTGATGGACAGCTGAGGTCTTGATGAACAGCTGAGGTCTTGATGAAACAGCCGATGTCTTAATGAACAGCTGAGGTCTTGATGAACAGCTGAGGTCTTGATGAACAGCTGAGGTCTTGATGAACAACTGAGGTCTTGATGGACACCGAGGTCTTGATGGACACCCGAGGTCTTAGATGAACAGCTGAGGTCTTGATGAACAGCTGAGGTCTTGTTTGAACAGCTGAGGTCTGAGGTCTTGATGAATCGCCGAGGTCTTGATGAACAGAACAGGAGGTCTTGATGAACAGCTGAGGTCAAGGTCTTGATGAACAGCTGAGGTCTTGATGGACAGCTGAGGTCTTGATGAACAGCTGAGGTCTTGATGAACAGCCGAGGTCTTGATGAACAGCTGAGGTCTTGATGGACAGCTGAGGTCGTGATGGACAGCTGAGGTCTTGATGAACAGATTTTGGATTATTCAGGTTCACCATTAGCAATAGTTTTGGTAGTTTTGATTTAAACAATCAGTGTATGTGGTTATTTGTTTTTGGATATACATGGTAAAGATGATAATTTATAAAGAGGACAGCAATCACTACATTACCGACGCCAGAGAGAAGAGAATATGACTCCGTAAAAACTTCCAAATGGTCAAAACCACTCGATTTTGAGACGGGGGTTGAAATCACAAATTGTGCTATACACTCATTGGCTGTCAACAATAAAAATGGATACATTACCAGCCCCAAATTTTAATCTGCAAAAACAACAAGTTAATTAGAGGTTTTGGTGATTTCAGAACCAAAGCGGGACAAAATCACATGAAACACCCCCACACACAATCTGATAGTGGTTGAGCGTGGTCTCCTAGTCTCATTTACGGCTCTAATCTGATAGTGGTAGTGGGGTGGTAGATGTCTAGTCTCCTTTATGACTCTAATCTGATAGTGGTAGTGGGGGGTGGATGTCTAGTCTCCTTTATGGCTCTAATCTAATAGTGGTAGTGGGGGGGTAGATGTCTAGTCTCCTTTATGGCTCTAATCTTATAGTGGTAGTGGGGGGGTGTTAGATGTCTAGTCTCCTTTATGGCTCTAATCTGATAGTGGTAGTGTATTTGGTAGATGTCTAGTCTCCTTTATGGCTCTAATCTGATAGTGGTAGAGGGGGGGTAGATGTCTAGTCTCCTTTATGACTCTAATCTGATAGTGGTAGATGTCTAGTCTCCTTTATGTCTCTAATCTGATAGTGGTAGATGTCTAGTCTCCTTTATGTCTCTAATCTGATAGTGGTAGTGGGGGTGGTAGATGTCTAGTCTCCTTTATGGCTCTAATCTGATAGTGGTAGTGGGGGTGGTAGATGTCTAGTCTCCTTTATGTCTCTAATCTGATAGTGGTAGTGGGGGTGGATGTCTAGTCTCTTTATGGCTCTAATCTGATAGTGGTAGTGGGTGGTAGATGTCTAGTCTCCTTTATGACTCTAATCTGATAGTGGTAGATGTCTAGTCTCCTTTATGGCTCTAATCTTATAGTGGTAGTGGGGTGGTAGATGTCTAGTCTCCTTTATAGCTCTAATCTGATAGTGGTAGTGGGGGGTAGATGTCTAGTCTCCTTTATGTCTCTAATCTGATAGTGGTAGTGGGGGGCTGGATGTCTAGTCTCCTTTATGGCTCTAATCTAATAGTGGTAGTGGGGGGTAGATGTCTAGTCTCCCTTTATGGCTCTAATCTTATAGTGGTAGTGGGGGGGTAGATGTCTAGTCTCCTTTATGGCTCTAATCTGATAGTGGTAGTGGGTGGTAGATGTCTAGTCTCCTTTATGGCTCTAATCTGATAGTGGTAGTGGGTGGGGGTAGATGTCTGATGTCTCCTTTATGTCTCTAATCTGATAGTGGTAGATGTCTAGTCTCCTTTATGGCTCTAATCTTATAGTGGTAGTGGGGGGGGGGTAGATGTCTAGTCTCCTTTATGGCTCTAATCTGATAGTGGTAGTGGGGTGGTAGATGTCTAGTCTCCTTTATGTCTCTAATCTTATAGTGGTAGTGGGGGTGGTAGATGTCTAGTCTCCTTTATGACTCCTAATCTGATAGTGGTAGTGGAATTGGTAGATGTCTAGTCTCCTTTATGACTCTAATCTTATAGTGGTAGTGGGGTGGTAGATGTCTAGTCTCCTTTATGACTCTAATCTTATAGTGGTAGTGGGGTGGTAGATGTCTAGTCTCCTTTATGACTCTAATCTGATAGTGGTAGTGGGGTAGATGTCTAGTCTCCTTTATGGCTCTAATCTTATAGTGGTAGTGGGGGGGGTAGATGTCTAGTCTCCTTTATGTCTCTAATCTGATAGTGGTAGTGGGGTGGTAGATGTCTAGTCTCCTTTATGGCTCTAATCTGATAGTGGGGTGGTAGATGTCTAGTCTCCTTTATGGCTCTAATCTGATAGTGGTAGATGTCTAGTCTCCTTTATGGCTCTAATCTGATAGTGGTAGTGGGGGGGGGGGGGGTAAGATGTCTAGTCTCCTTTATGACTCTAATCTGATAGTGGTAGTGGGGTGGTAGATGTCTAGTCTCCTTTATGTCTCTAATCTGATAGTGGTAGTGGGGTGGTAGATGTCTAGTCTCCCTTATGGCTCTAATCTGATAGTGGTAGTGGGGTGGTAGATGTCTAGTCTCCTTTATGTCTCTAATCTGATAGTGGTAGTGGGGTGGTAGATGTCTAGTCTCCTTTATGTCTCTAATCTGAAAGTGGTAGTGGGGTGGTAGATGTCTAGTCTCCTTTATGTCTCTAATCTGATAGTGGTAGTGGGGTGGTAGATGTCTAGTCTCCTTTATGGCTCTAATCTGATAGTGGGGTGGTAGATGTCTAGTCTCCTTTATGGCTCTAATCTGATAGTGGTAGTGGGGGGGTAGATGTCTAGTCTCCTTTATGTCTCTAATCTGATAGTGGTAGTGGGGTGGTAGATGTCTAGTCTCCTTTATGGCTCTAATCTGATAGTGGGGTGGTAGATGTCTAGTCTCCTTTATGGCTCTAATCTTATAGTGGTAGTGGGGGGGGGTAGATGTCTAGTCTCCTTTATGTCTCTAATCTGATAGTGGTAGTGGGGTGGTAGATGTCTAGTCTCCCTTATGGCTCTAATCTGATAGTGGTAGTGGGGTGGTAGATGTCTAGTCTCCTTTATGTCTCTAATCTGATAGTGGTAGTGGGGTGGTAGATGTCTAGTCTCCTTTATGTCTCTAATCTGATAGTGGTAAGTGGGGTGGTAGATGTCTAGTCTCCTTTATGTCTCTAATCTGATAGTGGTAGTGGGGTGGTAGATGTCTAGTCTCCTTTATGGCTCTAATCTGATAGTGGTAGTGGGGGGGTAGATGTCTAGTCTCCTTTATGTCTCTAATCTGATAGTGGTAATGGGGGGTAGATGTCTAGTCTCCTTTATGGCTCTAATCTGATAGTGGTAGTGGGGGGTTAGATGTCTAGTCTCCTTTATGTCTCTAATCTGATAGTGGTAGATGTCTAGTCTCCTTTACGGCTCTAATCTGATAGTGGTAATGGGGGGGTAGATGTCTAGTCTCCTTTATGGCTCTAATCTGATAGTGGTAGTGGGGGGTAGATGTCTAGTCTCCTTTATGTCTCTCTAATCTGATAGTGGTAGATGTCTAGTCTCCTTTACGGCTCTAATCTGATAGTGGTAGTGGGGGGTAGATGTCTAGTCTCCTTTATGGCTCTAATCTGATAGTGGTAGATGTCTAGTCTCCTTTAGCTCTAATCTGATAGTGGTAGTGGGGGGGGTAGATGTCTAGTCTCCTTTATGGCTCTAATCTGATAGTGGTAGTGGGGGGTGGTAGATGTCTAGTCTCCTTTATGGCTCTAATCTGATAGTGGTGGTAGATGTCTAGTCTCCTTATGGCTCTAATCTGATATAGTGGGGTGGTAGATGTAGTGGCTCTAATCTGATAGTGGTAGTGGGGTGGTAGATGTCTAGTCTCCTTTATGGCTCTAATCTGATAGTGGTAGTGGGGGGTAGATGTTATGTCTCTAATCTGAGTGGTAGTGGGGGTGGTAGATGTCTAGTCTCCTTTATGGCTCTAATCTGATAGTGGTAGTGGGGGGTAGATGTCTAGTCTCCTTTATGGCTCTAATCTGATAGTGGTAGTGGTAGATGTCTAGTCTCCTTTATGGCTCTAATCTGATAGTGGTAGTGGGGGTAGATGTCTAGTCTCCTTTATGCTCTAATCTGATAGTGGTAATCTGTCTCCTTTATGGCTCTAATCTGATAGTGGTAGTGGGGGTAGATGTGTCTCCTTTATGTCTCTAATCTGATAGTGGTGGGGGGTAGATGTCTAGTCTCCTTTATGGCTCTAATCTGATAGTGGTAGTGGGGGGGTTAGATGTCTAGTCTCCTTTATGTCTCTAATCTGATAGTGGTAGATGTCTAGTCTCCTTTACGGCTCTAATCTGATAGTGGTAGTGGGGGTAGATGTCTAGTCTCCTTTATGTCTCTCTAATCTGATAGTGATAGTGGGGTGGTAGATGTCTAGTCTCCTTTATGGCTCTAATCTCATATTGGTAGATGTCTAGTCTCCTTTATGTCTCTAATCTGATAGTGGTAGATGTCTAGTCTCCTTTACAAGGCTCTAATCTGATAGTGGTAGTGGGGGGGGGTAGATGTCTAGTCTCCTTTATGTCTCTAATCTGATAGTGGTAGTGGGGGGGTAGATGTCTAGTCTCCTTTATGTCTCTAATCTGATAGTGGTAGTGGGGTGGTAGATGTCTAGTCTCCTTTATGTCTCTAATCTGATAGTGGTAGTGGGTGGTAGATGTCTAGTCTCCTTTATGGCTCTAATCTGATAGTTGGGTGGTAGATGTCTAGTCTCCTTTATGGCTCTAATCTTATAGTGGTAGGGGGGGGTAGATGTCTAGTCTCCTTTATGTCTCTAATCTGATAGTGGTAGTGGGGTAGATGTCTAGTCTCCCTATGGCTCTAATCTGATAGTGGTAGTGGGGTGGTAGATGTCTAGTCTCCTTTATGTCTCTAATCTGATAGTGGTAGTGGGGTGGTAGATGTCTAGTCTCCTTTATGTCTCTAATCTGATAGTGGTAGTGGGGGTGGTAGATGTCTAGTCTCCTTTATGTCTCTAATCTGATAGTGTAGTGGGGGTAGATGTCTAGTCTCCTTTTATGGCTTAATCTGATAGTGGGGTGGTAGATGCCCAGTCTCCTTTATGGCTCTAATCTGATAGTGGTAGTGGGGGGTAGATGTCTAGTCTCCTTTTATGTCTTAATCTGATAGTGGTAGTGGGGGTAGATGTCTAGTCTCCTTTATGTCTCTAATCTTATAGTGGTAGTGGGGTGGTAGATGTCTAGTCTCCTTTATGTCTCTAATCTGATAGTAGTAGTGGGGGTAGATGTCTAGTCTCTTTATGGCTCTAATCTGATAGTGGTAGTGGGGTGTGGAGTATCTAGTCTCATATGGCTCATCTGGTTAGTAATTAAAGGGTGATCTTCTAGTCTCATATCTCTAATCTGATAGTGGTAGTGGGGGGTAGATCATCTAGTCTCCTTTATGGCTCATCATTGTATTGTGGGGTGGTAGATGTCTAGTCTCCTTTATGGCTCTAATCTGATAAAGTGGTGAGTGGGGGGTAGATGTCTAGTCTCCTTTATGGCTCTAATCTGATGAGGCAAACTGGTAGTGGGTGGTAGATGTCTAGTCTCCTTATGGCTCTAATCATTAGTGGTAGTGGGGGAGGTGAATGTCTGGTCTCCTTTATGTCTCTAATCTGATAGTGGTAGTGGGGGGTAGATGTCTAGTCTCCTTTATGGCTCTAATCTGATAGTGGTAGTGGGGGGTTAGATGTCTAGTCTCCTTTATGTCTCTAATCTGATAGTGGTAGATGTCTAGTCTCCTTTACGGCTCTAATCTGATAGTGGTAGTGGGGGGTAGATGTCTAGTCTCCTTTATGTCTCTAATCTGATAGTGGTAGTGGGGTGGTAGATGTCTAGTCTCCTTTATGTCTCTAATCTGATAGTGGTAGATGTCTAGTCTCCTTTACGGCTCTAATCTGATAGTGGTAGTGGGGGGGTAGATGTCTAGTCTCCTTTATGGCTCTAATCTGATAGTGGTAGTGGGGTGGTAGATGTCTAGTCTCCTTTATGTCTCTAATCTGATAGTGGTAGTGGGGTGGTAGATGTCTAGTCTCCTTTATGACTCTAATCTGATAGTGGTAGTGGGGTGGTAGATGTCTAGTCTCCTTTATGGCTCTAATCTCATATTGGTAGATGTCTAGTCTCCTTTATGACTCTAATCTGATAGTGGTAGTGGGGGGGTAGATGTCTAGTCTCCTTTATGTCTCTAATCTGATAGTGGTAGATGTCTAGTCTCCTTTAAGTCTCTAATCTGATAGTGGTAGTGGGGGGTAGATGTCTGGTCTCCTTTATGGCTCTAATCTTATAGTGGTAGTGAGGGGGGTAGATGTCTAGTCTCCTTTATGGCTCTAATCTGATAGTGGTAGTGGGGTGGTATATGTCTAGTCTCCTTTATGGCTCTAATCTGATAGTGGTAGTGGGGGGTGGATGTCTAGTCTCCTTTATGGCTCTAATCTGATAGTGGTAGTGGGGTGGTAGATGTCTAGTCTCCTTTATGGCTCTAATCTGATAGTGGTAGTGGGGTGGTAGATGTCTAGTCTCCTTTATGACTCTAATCTGATAGTGGTAGTGGGGGGTAGATGTCTAGTCTCCTTTATGACTCTAATCTGATAGTGGTAGTGGTGTGGTAGATGTCTAGTCTCCTTTATGACTCTAATCTGATAGTGGTAGTGGGGGTAGATGTCTAGTCTCCTTTATGTCTCTAATCTGATAGTGGTAGATGTCTAGTCTCCTTTATGGCTCTAATCTTATAGTGGTAGTGGGGGTGGTAGATGTCTAGTCTCCTTTATGACTCTAATCTGATAGTGGTAGTGGGGGGTAGATGTCTAGTCTCCTTTATGGCTCTAATCTTATAGTGGTAGTGGGGGGGTAGATGTCTAGTCTCCTTTATGGCTCTAATCTGATAGTGGTAGTGGGGTGGTAGATGTCTAGTCTCCTTTACGGCTCTAATCTGATAGTGGTAGTGGGGTGGTAGATGTCTAGTCTCCTTTATGGCTCTAATCTGATAGTGGTAGTGGGTGGTAGATGTCTAGTCTCCTTTATGGCTCTAATCTGATAGTGGTAGTGGGGGGGTAGATGTCTAGTCTCCTTTATGGCTCTAATCTGATAGTGGTAGTGGGGTGGTAGATGTCTAGACTCCCGTATGTCTCTAATCTGATAGTGGTAGTGGGGTGGTAGATGTCTAGTCTCCTTTATGTCTCTAATCTGATAGTGGTAGTGGGGGGTAGATGTCTAGTCTCCTTTATGTCTCTAATCTGATAGTGGTAGTGGGGTGGTAGATGTCTAGTCTCCTGTATGTCTCTAATCTGATAGTGGTAGTGGGGTGGTAGATGTCTAGTCTCCTTTATGTCTCTAATCTGATAGTGGTAGTGGGGTGGTAGATGTCTAGTCTCCTTTATGGCTCTAATCTGATAGTGGTAGTGGGGTGGTAGATGTCTAGTCTCCTTTATGTCTCTAATCTGATAGTGGTAGTGGGGTGGTAGATGTCTAGTCTCCTTTATGACTCTAATCTGATAGTGGTAGTGGGGTGGTAGATGTCTAGTCTCCTTTATGGCTCTGATCTGATAGTGGTAGTGGGGTGGTAGATGTCTAGTCTCCTTTATGGCTCTAATCTGATAGTGGTAGTGGGGTGGTAGATGTCTAGTCTCCTTTATGGCTCTAATCTGATAGTGGTAGTGGGGTGGTAGATGTCTAGTCTCCTTTATGACTCTAATCTGATAGTGGTAGATGTCTAGTCTCCTTTATGGCTCTAATCTGATAGTGGTAGTGGGGGGTAGATGTCTAGTCTCCTTTATGGCTCTAATCTGATAGTGGTAGGGGGTAGATGTCTAGTCTCCTTTATGGCTCTAATCTGATAGTGGTAGTGGGGTGGTAGATGTCTAGTCTCCTTTATGGCTCTAATCTGATAGTGGTAGTGGGGGGTAGATGTCTAGTCTCCTTTATGGCTCTAATCTGATAGTGGTAGTGGGGGGTAGATGTCTAGTCTCCTTTATGGCTCTAATCTGATAGTGGTAGTGGGGGGT